>NW_016933336.1:0-515 GCF_001483705.2 Eufriesea mexicana
TTTAATGCTTCCTCCATATATATGCAATAGAGTTAGCTCACCACGATATTAGTCGAGAATGTCGATAAAATGAATTTTCCAGCTTGATGCTCTAGCAATGGCTATAGCACGCCAGTAGAATCTACCCTCCTTATTTATGCAATAAAGCTAGCTCACCACGATATTAGTCGAAAATGTCAATAAAATTCAATTTTCCAAATTCAATTTTCCAGGAAGATTCTATAGCGTTGCAATGGTAATGGCACGCCAAAAGCTTCTTTCCTCCTTACTTGCGCAAGGAAGTTAGCTCACCACGATATTAGTCGAAAATATCAACAATATTGTGTTTTCCTTCCAGATTCTCTATCATTGCAATGGCTATAGCACTCAAAAAGCACCTTTCCTTCTTACTTACGCAAGGAACTTAGCTTACCTCGATATTAGTCGAAGATGTCAACAAAATTGATCTTTCTAGCCAGTATGTATAGCATTGCGACGGCTGTATCACTCCAATTGTATCCTTTCTCCTTATTTAT
>NW_016933337.1:0-531 GCF_001483705.2 Eufriesea mexicana
CTGACCTGTCGTGACCTTATCTGGCCTGGCCTGGACTGACCTGACCTGATATGACATGACCTAGCCGGAACTGGACTGGCCAGACATGGACTGGCCTAGCCTGCCCTGAACTGACCCGACCTGACTTGACCTGACCTGACCTGACCTGACGTGGCCTGACATTGCCTGTTCGAGCCTGACCTGACCTGACCTGACCCCACCTCACTTCACATGACCTGGCCTGACATTGCCTGGCCTGGCCTGGCCTGACGTGGCCTGACATTGCCTGGCCTGGCCTTACCTGCACTTACCTGACATGAACTGACTGACCTGACCTGACCTGACCTAACCACAAACCCAACTTTCCCAAACTTTTCCTAACCAAACATAACGAAACCTAACCTAACATGACCTAACCTGAAATAGCTAACCTAGCTTAACCTAACCTAACATAACCTAACCCAAACAATCGTAACCTAACCTAATTACACCTAACCTAATCTCACCTATCCTAACCTAACCTATCGTAAGCTAACCTAACCTAACCTAACC
>NW_016933338.1:0-962 GCF_001483705.2 Eufriesea mexicana
AACCTAACCTAATCAAACGTAGAATAACTGAACGTAACGGTCCGTGACTACCGCTGCAAGCATGCACAGAGCCAGGCAGGATACAGGAGAGCGCAGTAGACCACAGAAATCCATTTAATAGCAGTGAACAACGCGTTAGTCAAAGCTACACTTACCTAACTTAGCACAACCTCTTCTGACGAAAGATAAACTAACGCAAAATAACGTGCCCCGACAACTATTGCTCGCCTCTCCAGAGCCGAGCTGTGTATGGTAGAGCAATGTAGAGCGCAGAAATCCACCGAATAGCACTGTATGCTACCAATGTCGAGGATAACCTAACCTAACCTGGCCAAACATAGCTTAACAAAACGTAGCATGAGTAAACATAAAGCCTGGACCACTGCTTCTGGCATCCACAGAGCCAAGTGGAATATTGTAGTGCAATGTAGAGCGCTGGAATCCACCATATAGCAGTGCAGAGCGCAAAGGACGAAGAAATCCTAACCGAACATGCCGAAGCTAGCCTGACGAAACGTAACCTAACTCAACCTAACATGCCGAGACCGCTGTTACTGGGCACACCAGAGCCAATCAGAGCATATTAGAGCACATTAGAGCGTAGAAATACACGGAAAGCAGTGTATAGCACGAAAGCCAAAGCAGACTCTACTAACCTAGCAAGACGTAACATGCACAAGCGTAACCTAACTAACCTAACACGACGGGACCAGTATTGGAGGACCCCACAGAGACAAGCAGAGTGTAATAGGGCACTGTAGTGCGCAGAAGTATGCCACATTACTGTGATGAGCTCAAAAGCCGTAGATAACCAAACCCTACCTGACCTAACCGAACCTACCAAGGAGTATCATAGCCCTACATGACGATTACATGACGTGCCGTGAACACCGCCCCTGTCTACCCCAGAGAAACGCAGAATGTAGTAGAGCACCGTAGGTCACAGAAATCCGCCGAAAAGA
>NW_016933339.1:0-553 GCF_001483705.2 Eufriesea mexicana
ATTGAAGGCGTTATGCGATCTACTCACCAAGCTATAACAGGTTATAGATTTTGAATAGACCTACTTCCTGCCCAGTAGATGTATGCACTTGCCATTGGATTGAAGGCGGTTGGCGATCTATTCACCAAGCTATAACAGATTATAGACCTTGAATAGGCCTCTACTCTGGATGTACTTGCCATTGGTTGAAGGCGTTAGGCAACCTATTCAGCAGGCTATAACAGATTATAGGTTTTGAGTAGACCTATTCTCTAGCAAGTAGATGGCTCTACTTGCCATTGGCTGAAGGCGTTAGGCGACCTATTGAGCAGGCTATAACAGATTATAGGTTTTGAGTAGACCTATTCTCTGGCAAGTAGGTGGCTATCCTTGCCATTGGGTTGAAGGCGTTAAGCGATCTACACACCAAGCTATAACAGGTTATAGATTTTGAATTGACCTATTCTCTGGCAAGTGGATGACTGTACTTGCCATTGGATTGATGGCGCTAGGCGGCCTATTCGCCAAGCTATAGCAGATTATAGATTTTGAATAGACATATTCTCTGGCAAGT
>NW_016933340.1:0-239 GCF_001483705.2 Eufriesea mexicana
AGAGACCACAATTTCTGGCCTCCCCAGTGCCGAGGAGAGTATAGCAGAGCAATGTACCAGACCCAACTTAACCAAGCCTTGCCTAACCAAACGTAACATAACTCAGAATAACGTTCCGCAACCACGATTCCTGTACTCCCGGTGGTCGAGGAGAGTATAGTAGAGCAATGTACATGGGAGAAATCCACCGTATTGCAGTATTTAGAACAAAAGTCAAAGCTACCCTCTCCCAACATATC
>NW_016933341.1:0-1312 GCF_001483705.2 Eufriesea mexicana
AGAAATTTTATTTATAATTATGTATTTACAATGTTTTCATAGGCGAAAAATAAATACAAAACATAAAATATATTTAAAAAAAATTATTAAAACTATGTACGGGAATTGAACCCCGGTCCTCCATTATATCAATTCTCGATCGTCCCAGTTACGCTACAACTTAACTTGTAACTAATTGGAAATAAATATTTAATGACGGATGTAATAAAACTTTAATCGCAAATATCTTAGAAACTATTTAGTAATTGCGGTTATAATAATATATTTTCTTAAACTGCATGACGATATCTACAATGCTGCAAAGTTTCAACTAAATCGGTGACCCGAAAGACTCGCACTCTCCTTGTAAGTAAAGAAAGGAACGCAAGTAATGGAAGGTATGTAAGGAAGGTAAGTAAGGTAAGTATAAAGTAAGTATAAGGTCAGTAAAATAATAAAAATCTACTGCAAAGCAGGAAAAGAATTGTCCAGGGAATTCTTGGAAATGAAAGTAAGTATAAGATCAGTAAAATAATAAAAATCTACTGCAAAGCTGGAAAAGAATTGTCCAGGGAATTCTTGGAAATGACGTCATTTCTTGGAACTATCCGGATGAGCGACCTCCTATCATGTCATGTTATCCTGATACAAAGTTGTAAAATCGGGCGAAAATTGTACGGTTAGGCTGCAAAAGTATTGTCCGAGAGTTCTAGGAAATGACGTCATTTCTTGGAATTGTCTCTGCGAGCGACCTCTTTTCATGTCATGTTATCCTGATACAAACTCGCGAAATCATCCCAAAATATTACGGCGAGGCTGCAAGAGTATTGTCCGAGAATTCTTGGAAATGACGTCATTTCTTGGAACTGTCTCGGTAAGCGACCTCTTATCATATTATGTTATCCTATTACAAAGTCGCGAAATCGGTCGAAAAATTCTCGCCGAGGCCGCAAAAGTATCGTTCGAGAATTCTAGGAAATGACGTAATTTCTTAGAATTGTTTCGTCGAGCGACCTCCTGTCGTGTTATGTTATCCTGATACAAAATCGCGAAATCGCCCGAAAAATATACGACCAGGCTACAGTAGCGTTGCCCGAGAATTCCTGGAAATGAGGTCATTTCTTGGAACTGTCTCAACGAGCGAGCTCCTATCATTTTATGTTATCCTAATACAAAGTCACGAAATCGGTGGACAATTTTACGGCCGAGCTGCAAAGGTATTGTCCACAGAAGCGGCAAAAGTTTTTTCCAGTGGCGGCAAAAGTATTGTCCACCGAAGCGGAAAAAGTATTGTCCAGAAACGGCAAAAGTATTGTCCAGAAACGGCAAAAGT
>NW_016933341.1:7751-69162 GCF_001483705.2 Eufriesea mexicana
GATTACCGTCCCAAAGGTTTGAGAGTTTTTTCAATATATTTTTTATTTTATAATCATTTTGCATTGTAAGTAAACAATTGTAATTAAAATTTCTTAATAAAAAAAAATTATTTTTTCCGCTTTCTTATGCTAGTATATATTTAGTACAAAATAATAAGAATATTATGCAAGAAAAATACTTTACTACAGGAAATACAAAACCTATTGCTCATGTAAGTATTAATTATTAAATTACACATCGTATAAGAATTTTGCCTGTAATTCCAACTTTGCTCTGCAGCTATATATGTTCATGAATTAATTACAAAGACTTGGCAATTTATTAATTTTCTACTGTTCAACTGATTTCTAGTATCCAGTTCGAATAAAAATTTTACCGCCTTCGGTCAGCACCATCTATTATTTGAGCTCAAAAATCAAGAAAGTAATAGGAATATAGAATAGGCAAGGAGGAAGTTGAAGAGCTCGTAACGTGGTAGACAAGGACAGAGAGGGGATAGAAAAGGATAAAATGGCTCCGGCAGTGAAAAATTATTAATTACTCAATTCCCGTAAACAATTTGTGAACTTTTATAATTTCATTGCAAAGCTGGAACATCGGGCTGAATTCCTATGTTATTTTCGTAAAGAATTTAGCTCTAAATTGTTAGTTATTAATTTTTATTTGATGGCGTCTATGATTTCGTAACGTCGACCATCACGATCTTCCGTGAAAATATTTAATACTCAACGAAACTAGAAGCAAAATGTGATCAAAAGTTATATGAGAAGATTCACAAGGACATTGTTTTCATAATGAGTGCTTAAAGTTTCATAAATTAATTGCGTAAGAGATAGTAATTAATGAAAAACCATTGGCGTCTTCGACAACAATTCAAACACTGCGCAGAACAATTATTAATAATTAATTAATTAGGGATAAATTTATATCGAAAAATATATGTGAAAGTTCGTGAAGGATCTGGCTTTGCGGTGGTATTATAAAAGTTCATAAATTAATCACAGATATTGAGTAATTAGTGCATTTTCTACTGACGATTTGATTTATTAAAATATATTCGTAGCACATAACCAGAGTTAGTAAACTGATATCAGAACCATCTATGTTCTCGTTGTGGAACTTGAGCTTCGAGTCTAAAATCATAGATGTCTCCGATGTCAGTTCACTAACTCTGGTTATGTGCTCTGAATATATTTTAATAAATCAAATCGGCAATGGAAAATTCACTAATTACTCACTATCCGTGAATAATTTATGAACTTTTATAACTGCATCGTAAAGGCAGATCCTTTAAGAACTTTCCAATATATTTTTCGATAGAAATTTGTCCCCAATTAATTAATTATTAATAATTATTCTACGCAGTGTTTAAATTGTTGTCGAAGATTGTCGAAGACGCCATTGTTTTTTCATTAATTACTATCCTTTTCGCAATTACTTTATGAAACTTTATGCACTCATTATAAAAACAATGTTCTTGCGAATCTTGTCATATAAGTTTAGATCACATTTTGTTTCTAGTTTTGTTTAGTATTAAATATTTAAACGTAAGATCGTGATGGCCGCCGTTACGGAATCATAGACGTAATGAAACAAAAATTAATAACTAACAATTTAGAGTTAAATTCTTTACGAAAATTATATAAAAATGTAGGCTGGAGTTCCAGCTTTCCAATGAAATTATAAAAGTTCACAAATTGTTTACGGGAATTGAATAATTAATAATTTTTCACTGCCGGAGCCATTTTATCCTTTTCTATCCCCTCTCTATCCTTGTCTACCACGTTACGAGCTCTTCAACTTCCTCCTTGCCCATTTTATATTCCTATCACTTTCTTGATTTTTGAGCCAAATCATAGATGGCGCTGATCGTAGGTGGTAAAATTTGTATTTATTCGGCAGTAGAAAATTAATAAATTTCCAAACTTTTCTAATTAATTTATGAACATTTATAGCTGCACAACAAAGTTGGAATGATAGGCAACATTCTTATACAATGTTTAATTTAATAATTAATACTTACATAAGCGATAGTTTTGTATTTTCTGTAGTAAATAAGATTGCTGTAGAAAAGTATTTTTCTTGCATAATATTCTTATTATTTTGTAATAATATATACTAGCATAAGAAAGCGTAAAAAATAATTTTTTTTACGAAGAAATTTTATTTATAATTATGTATTTACAATGTTTTCATAGGCGAAAAATAAATACAAAACATAAAATATATTTAAAAAAAATTATTAAAACTATGTACGGGAATTGAACCCCGGTCCTCCATTATATCAATTCTCGATCGTCCCAGTTACGCTACAACTTAACTTGTAACTAATTGGAAATAAATATTTAATGACGGATGTAATAAAACTTTAATCGCAAATATCTTAGAAACTATTTAGTAATTGCGGTTATAATAATATATTTTCTTAAACTGCATGACGATATCTACAAAGCTGCAAAGTTTCAACTAAATCGGTGACCCGAAAGACTCGCACTCTCCTTGTAAGTAAAGAAAGGAACGCAAGTAAGGGAAGGTACGTAAGGAAGGTAAGTAAGGTAAGTATAAAGTAAGTATAAGATCAGTAAAATAATAAAAATCTACTGCAAAGCTGGAAAAGAATTGTCCAGGGAATTCTTGGAAATGACGTCATTTCTTGGAACTATCCGGATGAGCGACCTCCTATCATGTCATGTTATCCTGATACAAAGTTGTAAAATCGGGCGAAAATTGTACGGTTAGGCTGCAAAAGTATTGTCCGAGAGTTCTAGGAAATGACGTCATTTCTTGGAATTGTCTCTGCGAGCGACCTCTTTTCATGTCATGTTATCCTGATACAAACTCGCGAAATCATCCCAAAATATTACGGCGAGGCTGCAAGAGTATTGTCCGAGAATTCTTGGAAATGACGTCATTTCTTGGAACTGTCTCGGTAAGCGACCTCTTATCATATTATGTTATCCTATTACAAAGTCGCGAAATCGGTCGAAAAATTCTCGCCGAGGCCGCAAAAGTATCGTTCGAGAATTCTAGGAAATGACGTAATTTCTTAGAATTGTTTCGTCGAGCGACCTCCTGTCGTGTTATGTTATCCTGATACAAAATCGCAAAATCGCCCGAAAAATATACGACCAGGCTACAGTAGCGTTGCCCGAGAATTCCTGGAAATGAGGTCATTTCTTGGAACTGTCTCAACGAGCGAGCTCCTATCATTTTATGTTATCCTAATACAAAGTCACGAAATCGGTGGACAATTTTACGGCCGAGCTGCAAAGGTATTGTCCACAGAAGCGGCAAAAGTTTTTTCCAGTGGCGGCAAAAGTATTGTCCACCGAAGCGGAAAAAGTATTGTCCAGAAACGGCAAAAGTATTGTCCAGAAACGGCAAAAGTTTTGTCCACCGAAGCGGCAAAAGTTTTGTCCAGGGGCGGCAAAAGTATTGTCCATATAGGCTGTAAAAGTATTGTCCTTGTGACAAGGACAGCAAGTAACTAGAAAAGGATGGATGCTTCGACAATTGGAAAATTGACGAATTACTCGATTTCTGCGATTAATTTATGATCTTTAATAATTGAATCAGACAGCTGGATCTTTGTGCAACATTCTTATGCAATTTCTGCACATAATTTGATGGTACTTAATTTGTTATTAATAATTATTTGATGGCGTCCGCGATTTCACACCAACGATCGGCACGATTGTCTATGAAAATAATTAATTATGAGCAAAACTAGAAGTAAAATACGAACAAAAATCATACGAGAATATTCCCAAGGATGGTGTTTATACAATGTGCGCATGTAATTTATAAATTGATTGCATAGAAGATAGTAATTAATCAAAAACCAATAATATCTTCGACTCAGTTCGAACATTGGGAGAATAATTACTTGTAATTAATTAATTAGGAAGAAATTAATATAGAAAATTATATTAAAAAGTTTGTAAAGGACGCGCCTTTACGATGCAAGTATAAAAATTCATAAATTAATCGCAGAAATTGTGTAATTTGTTAATTTTCTAACACCGAATGAAAATTTAAGAAACTGAGGTGGGTGCCACCTATGACTTTACATTGGAAGTTTGTGCTCCTTTAGCGCCAACCTTGATTTTTCACTGCAACGCAAGCTTCCAGTGTAAAATTATAGGTAGCACCTACCGCTGTTTCCAAAATTTTCATTCGGCATTAAAAAATTAACAAATTACGCAATTTTTGCGATTAATTTATCAACTTTTATACTTGTATTGTAAAGGCGCGTCCTTTACGAACATTCTAGTATTATTTTGATTATTCATTTCTTCAAAATTAATTATTTACGTGCATTTATTTCCCAGAGTGTTCCAACTGATGTCGGTAATACTACTGGTTTTCCATTAATTACAATCTTCTATGCAATTAATTAACAAATTATATGTGCAGATTATAAAAACAAAATCCTTGGGAATATTCTCATATCATTTTTGTTCGTACTTTACAACTAGTTTTGTTCACAATTATTTATTTTGATGGACAATCGTGCCGACCGATGATGTGAAATCCCGGACGCCGTCAAGTAACTAATAATAATAAATTGGTTAGCATCAAATTATATGCAAAAATTGCATGAGAATATTGCCCAAAGATCCAGCTTTGCGATCCAGCTATAAAAGCTCATAAATTAATCGTAGAAATTGAGTAATTTGTTAATTTCGTACTGTCAAAGTATCTGTCATGCAAATTTCGCCAACTCTTTGCCTTCAAAGTTCAAACAGAACAGTGAAAATTCACAAGAGATAGGAGATATGTTATACTTTGTGCGTAGCACTTAGCTTGCTATCGTTTCCCAAAGGAAAACGATACCAATTACCAGGTCTCACCACGAGGAGGTGGCTACGCATCGAGACCCGACATGCGCCCTAGTGGCGCAGCCTGCTGGCGCTACCTGTATCAAAGGTACCCTAATCTAACTTGGAGCGAATTAAGTTAAAATGACTCTACTGACACTTTATTATATTTCGTGTCTTACAAAAGGGGTTTCGGTTCGGTATACTGAAACTCTACTGTCGCAACGCTAAGATATTTTCAAGTTCCCATAAAAATAGGGAATGAAATATCAAACACGCGAGCTAATAGAAAATCGCGACGCGCCCGAACGAGTTCGCGATTATTCGAAAGACCGACTAGCCTAGGCGATGTACTCCCGTGTACAGAGATAACTTCATACCTCGGCACCCTCCCGATCGGGCCTAGCTCAATTCCAGTCACTGTCGCACTCGCCAAGACTTACACGTGGACCAAGGATAGTCCCTGAACCAATGAAACTTCTAGTGTCAACGCGAGGGCCCTGCTGGGCGGTTGCCGGCCAAGACAGACACTTCGCATCCCAGCCACACGGGGTAGAACTTAATCATCCCTGTGGTCTAACCGTAGATGGTACTAGTCCGTCAGCCAGCATGTGCCCGAGCCCCAGTCGCGTACGACTTAGGCAGCGGACCGCCCCGTCGAGGTCAGAAGACGCACTGATCCGAGGGGGTCACCCTGGAACCCGATGCATGACGAGATTGACAGTGACTGGAAATGAGTGTCGGAGACGAGTCGTGAGGATGACTTACGAAGCATGTACTTATCGAGTACACGAGAGCACGTCGCGTAGGCTAGTCGGTACTTACGAACGATCGCGATTATCGCGAGAACAATTATGTTCTATTTGCTAAACGAGGGGGATAAGAAAATGATAGAGAATTTATAAATTTCGCTCCAAGTTAGGTAGCTTACCTTTGTACAGATAGCGCGCACATGATACTTAGTCTATGGATCTATCTTATGATTACTTAAAAGTAAACGCACGCATCGTTCATTGATGTGTCGCAAACAGAATGTTGAGAAACCTAAAAGCTAAAACAGAATATATTATTGTTAATATGTAGCTGAAAGGAAAGGGATTAGTACGAGGAAACCATCAAGGATAATAACCAAATGGAACGAGCAAGACAATGACGAGACCTGAACAACATAACTACGAGACAGAAACATTCCAACGGTGAGATATAAACATACCAACGAGGAAGCGCTCGAGTATTATACGAAATACTCGAACGCTCTAACGAAAACAAATCGAACGGAAGTCGTAAAATTTGTGAAAGGAAAGGTTTAGCCAACGATGAGACATAAGTAAACCAACGACAAAGCATTCGAATATTATACGAAATACTCGAATGCTGAAACAAAGAGCCAAATAGAATGAAAGAAATAAAATCTGGAAGAAAAGAAAATAATTAGAACCTGAAAGAAGAAATTATTGTTAAATTATTTAAGAGAGTGGACAGTGGCCACTAAATAGCCATTGATCTAGCCAACGATGATATACAATACAAATAAACCTACGACGAAGCATTCGAATATTGTACGAAATACTCGAATGCACAAACAATGAAAACTAGAATAAAAGAAATAGAATCTGAAAGAAGAAAGATAATTAAAACCTGAAACAAAAAATAATTAGTAGCTGAAAGAAAAATATTAACGCGAACGCTCCGAAGTCGAAGCAATAACTGGCTCGAGCCTGCACGCGGGGCCCCTTATATAGCGGCGGCCGGCCGAAGATCGGCGAAAATTTCCGAACTTTACCGATTCCTTTGAAAGTTACTTTTTCGCTGTAATAACTAACAATTTATTAACTTTTTTGCCCTTTATCGTTAATATACGTTACAAACTATTCGTTATCAACTATTTTAATTTGTTATTGACAATAAATTTATTAATTTATTAGCTTCTTGTAAGGTACGAATACATTTTAACACAAATACGTTGTTTGTTTAAGTAGTAGCTAATAATTTATTAACTTTTTTTACTTTTATCGTTAATATACGTTGCAAAGTATTTATTATTAACAATAAATGTAGTAATTTATTAACTTTTTGCTAATTATCGTTACATTTTCACGCAAATACGTTATATATATACTAGTAATAGCTTACAATTTAGTGACTTCTCCATTTGTATTTTAAATTTACGTTGTGACTAATTTGTTATTAGAAATAAGTGTAATAATTTTCACACTTTTGCAAATTATAGGTACATTTAAACATTAGTATCATATTGTTCAAGTAATAACCAATGAATTAATTCTTTTCTTGTACTATGAATTTACACTATGAACAATTTATTATTAATATCAAATTGGATTATTTATACATTTTTATGAACTATAACTGTGTTTGAATGACGTCATTGCCCAAAATTCCGTCCACTTACCTCTCGCAGCCTCAAAAAACGTCAAATGTTTAACTGAAACATCGAAAATTTACAAAAGGTAGAAAATATTTCAAACTTTGTGCGTAGCTCTTAGCTTGATATCGTTTCCCAAAAATAATTTTTTACCAGGTCTCACCACATGAAGGTGGCTACGCATCGAGACCCGATATGCGCCCTATTGGCGCAGCCTACTGGTGCTATCCGTATGAAAGGTAGCCTAATCTAACTTGAAGCGAAAGAAGTTAAAGTGAAGCTACTGACACTTTATTAAATATCGTGTCTTACAAAAGAGACGCGATTATTCGAAAGACCGACTAGCCTACGCGACGCACTCCCGTGTACAAGACAACTCTGGCCTCAACACCCTCCCGATCGGGCCTTGCCAACCCTGGCACCGCCGACTTCGCCATGGCTTACTATGGCAGGCACGCTCTTGCAATGATTCCGACTGCAGGGCCCTTCCCCCGGACGTGTGCACGGATTGGCACCCAGGACGACTAAGGTCGACAGACCCTCGTATTACTCCAGATGCCTCACCAGATCGAGAGCCACCAGAGATCCCGATGCATGACGAGATTGACAGTGGCAGAAATGAGTTTCGGAGACGAGTCGTGAGAATGACTTACGAGGCGTGGAGCTATCGAGCTCACGGGAAGTACGTCGCGTAGGCTAGTCGGTACTTAAGAACAATCGCGATTATCGCGAGAACAATTATGTTCTATTTGGTAAACGAGAGGGTAAGAGAATTGATATATGTCGCTCCAAGTTAGGTGGCTTACCTTTGAACGGATAGCGCTCACATGAAACTTAGTCTAGGAATCTATCTTAGACCAACTTATATTTACTTAGGTCTAAACGCTATGTCTTCTGATTCAAATGTTTACAATCTTGTATACCTGTAACAAAAATATTTTAACCTGAAAGGAAACGGATTAGTTATAGATTAGTAAAACATATTATATACATAAAAGCGAAACAAATATAATTAACAACCAAATGGAATAAATAATCCAACGATGAGAAATGAAAAACCGAATAATTAGACATGAAGAATCCAACGATGAGACATGAAGAACCCAACGATGAGATATGAACAACCCAACGATGATACATTCGAATATTTCGTATAATATTATCGTCGAATATTATACGAAATATTCGAATGTTAAATAGAAATAAATAGAAACCAAAAGAAATCTGAAAAAGTAAAAAATTATTAGAAACTGAAAAAAATAAAATAATTAGTAACTGAAAACAAAAATAAATTATTAATAGCTGAAAATAAAAAAGAAATTAGTAAATGGTTTAATGGGGTGGGATGAGGATGGGGTGGCTAGTCCCAACCTCACTTCGGATCCCCACCCCTCGAGCTGATCGGCCAAGCCCCCCATCGCTATTGCAAATTTTCATACTTTACCGATTACGTTATTCATTATTTTTCCGCTTTAATAGTCAATAATTTATTAATTTTTTCACTTTTATTATAAATATAAGTTGAGAGCAATTTGTTAATAACAATATTAATTTGTTATAAACAATCAGCGTAATAATTTTAAAACTTTTTGCAAATTATAGTTACATTTTGACACAAATTCGTTCCAAGTTCATGTAATAACCAGTAGTTCCTTAATTTTTTCACTTACAATGTAAATTTACGTTGTGAACAATTTGTTATTAACATTATTAATTTGTTACTAACGATAAGTATTATAATTTACAGATTTTATTTATGCTTTTAGAATATAAATTTCCATGATGCATTTATGTGAAGTATTTTTATGCTTCATGCAGAGAGTGGGTGAGCGACCTCCTGTCATATCATGTTCTCCTGATACAAAGTCGCAAAATTGGCCAGAAATTTCTCGTCGCGGCAGCAAAAGTATTGTCCACGGAATTCTTAGAAATGACGTTATTCCTTCGAATTCTGTAGGCGACAGTTCGATCCAGAAATTCTGATCATTTTTCAATTTTTGAGTTATGCTGAGAATTTCAGGAGACATGTTCGTCTGTCCTTTTTAGCGCTGACACGATGGAAACCAAACGAAAACGTGTAATTTCAGCCGTTGGAGCGAGGTGCAGAATAATTAAAGACCTCGGAGGAGACGAAAGTGCAACGAAATTAACGAGAATGCAGGGTGACGAGAAATTTGCAATATCCTACGTTGAAAGAGTACATTGAACGTAACGCTGTACGTTTTCGCTGCGAAAAATGTGGAATCCTTCAATATCGAAACACGCTATCGATTTTGTTAATTCCTCTCCGAACGTACGTAGCTTAACGCAAAAAGACACGCAATCGTTTTATTATTCGAAAGCTTAATTACTCAAGCACTTTTGTCTCCCTGTTACTTCGTAGCTTGCACCGTAATAGATTCCACGGAGCAGATTCTCCGCGGAATTTTCATCTTCGTGTATTCCACGTTGGACCTGAAATAGAATTTTACTTGAAGATTCTACTTAACGTAGCTCTCGAGCGTTGTAATTTCAGAATTCCCCGGATGATCCCTCCAGGAAATCACGTAAGTCGCTCGTTACGCTCGATACTTTCGTCCATAAGACTCGGTCCATGGAACGACGATTGTTCCCATCGCCTCATCTTCCCCGTGGTATTCGGTATCCAGGCGCCACCCCGTTTTCCATCCCTTATATCGATTGTATTTGCCTTGCCGGGACAACGCGCGGCCCATCGTCGTAATTCCAGCGCCGCGACGCACTGTCCTGGCTCCATCCTCGGAGGGTGTCGATGACGGAAGGGAGAAGTCCCTAGGATATCTTCTGCGGTCCCCCTGCAAATGGCAAGAAAACGTCCTTGCCGCGAATTACATCACGGAATTTTCCCCGTAACCGTTCACCGGCCCCACGGAAATTATTTTCGTTAATTCCATCGAACCGACCCCCACCCCTATCCCACGGGATTATGGAAATTAAAGAGAACGTGGCACGATTTGCGAACTATTAGCCGATATCTCCCTTTATATTCCGCAAGCTGTAAAAACCGTGTTCGAGGGGAGAATGTTTTCGATTCGAGTGCGATCGATGTTACGAGAATCTCGAAGCACCGCTGTAATACGGTCTATTGATCGAAAAATAGGTTATCGCGTGTTTCGTTTCCGGAAGAGTGATAATTTCGTTTGTCCGACTGCGCGGAAGAGAAACTAGTCGACGAGATTAAATCCGAATGAAAGTGCAGGTGAGAGACGGGATAAAAAATAATATTCTATGCTTGAAATATTTCCGAGATTTTTTTTCTCCAAAATTCGCAATAGCTTCATCTAACTGGGAGAAAAAATCGAGGGGAATCGACAGAGGAGTGAAAGGGGTTAATAAATAAAATACCGTATGGTTAATGGGACGTAAAAATGTGTTGCAAAAATTTTTCTTTCGAGGTATTTTTGAAATATTCGAGAACGAAAAGTATGACGGATCTATCTCTGCGGATGATCGCGAGTGTAATTTCGTGTTTTCGCTTTTTTGTTTCGAACGAACAGAGATGGAGGGAAGAAGGAATGAAGGAGAAACGGACGTAGTTATCCGCGATCGATAGTTAGATTTAAGCTCGACTGGCTCGCTCGATCTTAATCGCGACCAGCTCTGCGCTATTAATCGTATCCGGTTCCCCTGAAAACCGTTTAAGTCGAAACGAGATTGCCGTTTCTACGAGTGACTATTCGCCGCTCTAAGAAAGCCGATGATTTCGTGAAACACTCCGCGCCTTTTCACCCTTTTTTCGCCATCCCCTCGAACACGACAGGAATTAAATCGAAGGCAATTCAGGATTAAAGGAAAACGCGTTCTCCTTTTCACGGGAATCAACGGGATGAACGAGAATGAAATGAAGTTTCTTCTGTTTCTCCCCTGAACTTTACTATCGAGAGTCTTATATCTAATTGAAAATCTCCAGTCTCCATTTCCAAATTGCATTAAAGATTTATAAACGTAATAAATTCTAGCAGGCGAACGAACGTGCTTCCGTCATTGTCTGAGAGAGCGGTGAAGGTCTCTTTCATCCTACGTCAGTCGAACCTAATCGATTTCGTTAAACGTTATGCACTAGGGTTGTTTAAGTCTCGCAGGAATTAATGTAGAAATAATTAAATAATTAATTAACCGATACTTGGAGAAAATAAGACATAATACTGTTTCGGTAGACATCGTCCTCGATTATTTCTGATCATTAGGACATGTCTCTTCTCTTAACACTGAACGTATCTATACTTATTCTTACCATAATGACCCCCGTTAAAAGGTATGTAAAGGACATTTCTCGGTAAAGAATAAGTTAACAGAAAAACGGAAAGCGAGAAATTGAACAATCAAATAACATACGAATTTACAGAAAGTCAGATGAGCGAAAGAAATAACAATATATTGTAATAACCACCGAAATGAACGAACAATCCCACTTATGGGATTCTAACGGGCTTCACTAATCTAACGACGCCACAGTCAGCACTGGCCGATGTTGGGAATTTCGTGGAGGAAATAGCCAAACGCACAGGGAAATAACTGTATTCAGTTGTATAGCAATCTTTAGGTTTATTATACGATAAATAATTAAAGCGTGTGAGTCTTTTTGAATACCACTATGGGTCACAATGTATGAACTAGCCGTTCTGCTTCTAACTTGGGAGTGAGGAGCTCTGAGGGACGGCAGGCCCTTTTAAACCCTCAAGACCGACCCCTTGAAGTCCAAATGTCGGTAATGCCCTGCAACCTCCGACAGGCATGTCGTCATCGTTGCATGAGCGTAGCTGACTTTCAACAGCCGAATATTCACCAAACGTAAAACACTTTAACAACTCTCTTAAAGGGACTATCTCAACTGTCTCAAAGATCACCTCGCTCAACTATCAACTGTCAACTCTCTACTCTCTCTACTATCAACTGTCAACTCTCTCAACTATCAACTCTCTACTCTCTCAACTATCAACCGTCAACTCTCTCCCTATCTTCCAGAGCGGGCCCTTTTAAGCCCGTCTGTAAGGCAAGGACCTCCCCCGAAGGAGGAGAAAACTCCCCCCACGTAACGCTCTGGGGTGGAAGGGATTCCTCCTTCGGGTTAGGCTCTTCGAAGGGTCACCCACGCGGGGGCCCTTCCCGAGAGGTGCCCGCGGGCGCGTCACCCCCAGTTTGCAATGGGGAAAACCGGGGTTGCGCGAGGCTACCTCGCGTGGCCTGGCCCCGACTTCCCGAGACTCATCTGGCCGCCAGACTCTAACGGGACCTCTATACCTGGCGAAGTCTAAGGATATCCTACATTCTTACAATACGTACAATTGTAAATTAAATTTTGGCTTGGTACTTTTAGCGTTAAAAAAATTATAGTACCCTTGCTACATTCCTCGGAGAAGTTATTTTTCATTTCCAAATTGAATTTGCAAACGTAACAAATTTCTCGAGTCGAATATCATCGTTTGCAGGGTAAAACGTTACTCTCGAATCTCGCCGTGATATCCGAGGGAAAATCCTAAATTTCCAATTTCCAAATTGACCGAAAACGTTGAGTTTCCATCGCGAAATTGCACGGGGTGTTCAGGAACGTAATAAATTCCATCGAACCTAATCGCACGCGCTAAACCCGCGGATGGAAAATCTTAACTACGCGAGTCGGTAATCCGGTTGCCGTTTGAAAATTGCCCGAAGGATTGGGAAATGTAACAAGATCCGCGAGTGGAAGCTAATCGTCGGGGACGGAAGCGGGCCGCGTCTTTGGCGAAATTCGCCCTAGATACGAAGGAAGTGGCGGAAAATGGTTTTCGGGGAGGCGTCTGGTCGAAAAGACGTGCTCGTGACAATGTCTAGTCGCGTG
The DNA here is from genome assembly GCF_001483705.2 of Eufriesea mexicana. Taxonomy (NCBI): domain Eukaryota; kingdom Metazoa; phylum Arthropoda; class Insecta; order Hymenoptera; family Apidae; genus Eufriesea; species Eufriesea mexicana. The sequence continues at coordinate 20,792 of NW_016933341.1, forward strand.
ACGCGCGACATTCGTCAGACCAGGCTGGCGGAGGTTGACTCGGCGTATATATCCGCTGCAGAAAACTGACACGATCGAAACGATTGAATTTTCCAGGTCGTTGCCGGGGATATTTCTCAAAGTTCTCGAATCTGTCGAGGAAGGAGGTTCCGACCGGGACAAAGACTGGGACAAAGGCGGCTTTGCCGGCTTCCGGAACTTCAGCCCCGAAGAGTTTCGACGAGCCGGCACGCTGCGCGCGACCGAAAATCATTGTTAACCGAACGTCTTAAATTTCAAGTCCGAAACTTCGCGAGCCTTAAAGCCGCCTGCTTCGAGATTCTCTCTGTGCCTTGGTAGTCGGCAGTCGGGAGCAGAGCTTTTAGCTCCCTCTTTCGCCGGTGTATTGTATCTCGGCTCTGTTTCAATTATGCGAACTTGGGCACGTTGTAAGGGACATGAAAGTACCATCTTAAATTCCGTTCGATAATGGCAATACACCGTTATTCAAATTTCCAGGCATCCAAATATCCGTCTTGCACAGGTGAGAAAGAGAAGCGAAGGAAGGCTCAGAGATGTAGGACGCGCCCTAAATACTCTAGGTACTGGCTTCGTTTGTCTTTCCATCCGATGTTACTAAAATCTCCGATTTTAGATTGGAGTGGATGTACTGTGCGTTCGGGAAAAGAAGGCACAGCGTGTTTATATCCTCACGGCTCATTAATTCCACTGACACTCTCTTGATCACAGACAGTCATAGCTATTGGCAGAAAACGGATGAACGTCACTGTGCCTTCTTTTCTCGAACGCACTATACATTGTGCCAATTAATGCCAATTAGTGTTAATTTTATGAGAAAGTGAGTAGACGTGATTAAAACGAAAGATGATTATGTTGGTATCGAATTTTTGGTTTCATTATTACGACCACTGCGGTTTGGCATGATACCTGACTGCTTTGGGACTGAGTATCCTTTTTTTGATGCCCTTTTTGGGGAAAGCTATTTGCCTTTCCGGGGGAGTACAGCAGTTGGAACTTGGTCCTGGCACTTTGTTCATGACTCATTCGCTAGGGGCCTAAAACGGTTTGGCTAGCTGGTCGGTGAAAGCCAGGCCTTCTTCGCGAACTCGGGTACGTCCACAGACATGTCTATGTCATCATGCAGCTACTTCGCTGCTCTACCTACCTTCTTCGTTCTCTTTGTCACGCCATATGCTACATATTTCCGTTTCAACCAGTAGCGGAAATTTGCGTCTTATCTGAACGACTGTGTCGAAAAATTTCTCCCAGATCGTGACCAATCAGACCTGTATTTCCTGCGTTAGCCATCCGCACATCTCTGCTCGGTACATGCCTCCTCGACATCTCTGGATCTTTAGCCAAACGACCTCTCCTAACCGACGCGAAGTCGAGGATCTGTAGAATCTTAACAAGATATCCAGAAGGCACGAGGCCAAGTGGAAACGAGTGGATCTACGGAGCGTCTCGAATATCGCGTAGGTCGGTTCGGTACAGGCAGCATTTTACGTTTAAGGTAGCTCTGGCCGGGGGTATCGATGGAGGGAAGTAATACCGGGCGGAGGTACGCGCTCGCTGGCGACGTGCAAATTGAGAGTTATGCATTTCCGCTCGCTCGAGGCGCGGACGGCGCGAGCGGAGCGTGCTCGCGCGAGGCGTAGCGCGTAGCCACGCGCGCAATACGTGTCGCTTGATCCGGAGGGCCATACGTCTTGCGAACAGCGAACGAGATATTGCGTTTCAAGAAGATTTACCTGCGACGGATCGCGAATCGCGCACTTTAAACTTACATCGCCTACGAGCAAGCGTTTTTCATCTCCGCCTGCTTCCTAAATATATCACCCGAGTATCTCGTTTTCGTTAAACATCGCGTCGAGTCCTCGTGCTCCATTGAGGACGAAATATCGTAGGAACTACGACCATTTCGAGATTAATCCATTCGCCATTAATCCTCCTTCGAAGAATTCGCGATCTTCGTCTGCGCGCGAGTTCAGATGTCGGTTTTTGAGGAGGAAAAAATTGAGAAAAATCGCAGGGAAGAGGGACATCCGTGGAAACTGGTTACAAGGGAAGCTGAATTGTTATGGAGTGGAATAAAATGGACGACGATTCGAAATCGAAAGCGAGATTGTGGGTAAAGGCGGGAACGCTACGCGAGAAGCGGATAGGGAGAAAAAGAGACAGCTGTCAGCTGGAACCAAAGGTGGGAATAAAATTTCCCATGCAGGAACCGTAGGTAACGAGTGGAACCGGCGGTTTGTAATTTTGGAATCGCATCTAAAGTTTATCGACGTCGAAACTGAGAGCCGTTGAGTGCGGTGACACCAGCGGCGAGGGGGTTCCTGGCTCGGAGTCAAAAGTTCCGTATCTTGGAAGGGACAACGCCGGAGTGCAAACGTATAAGAAAGATTCGTTTCATTTGGCTCTCGCCCCGTCTGAATTTGAAACTCGAACAGCATAAAGATCGAGGAGAACGGAACAGGCCAGACCTGTCACCGAAAGCAGGCGAAGAATGCCACATCGACGATGGTATATAAAAATTACCAAGAGATCGAAATTTAGAGTATGGGGAGGAATACGTTCTAGGGAAAAAATAGTAATCTTCGAAATTTACAGCTTTCAGTTATCCCATTAAATTCTAAGGGGTGGTTTCTCGAGCCTACGCTACTGTTTGCGAATTCTTTTTTGTTTTAAATTGCAATATGCAATTAGTAGTAGTCTCTGGTCACGTTGTGCAATTATCCACATGATTTTAGGTTTAAAATAGAGAAAAAATTTTTCGAGAAAGATTCAGATCTAAAAAGATTCAGATCGAACCATGGTTACCCTAATGTCCTACCTGAGTCTCGGAGGTAGCTCCGTCGAAACGTCATAGAACTCTGGAGAGGAATACGTTCTAGGGAAGAAATAGTAATCTTCGAAATTCAAAGCTTCCAGTTATCCCATTAAATTCTAAGGGGTGGTTCCTCGAAATTAGGCTACTGTTTGCGAATTTTTCTTTAAAAAATTGCAGTTTGCACGAAATTTTGTAGTCTCTGGTCACGTTGTACAATTATCCACGTGGATCTAGGTTTAAAATAACGAAAAGATTTATCAGCTCTAATACCATGGTCACTCTAGTGTCCTACCCGAGTGCCGGAGATAGCTCTGTCGAAACGTCACAGAACTCTGTCAACTGCAGCGACTCGAAGATGGTCCTGATGAATGATCACAGTCACCCTTGCTATCTGGAGGTGGTCGTGGCGGAAGATCATAGTACTTGGACGACCCTCGTGTAGCAGAGACAGCTCTGTCGGAAGATCACAGTGCCACAGCCACCCTAGAGTCCTAGAGGTGTCCCAGGCGGAAGATCACAGTGCTTGGATGGCCCTCGCGATCTGAAGACGGCTTTGACGGTAGATCGTAGTACTTGGATCACCCTCGCGACCCAGAGACGTTCAGTTAGCTCCCTCCGAATTTGAAATTCTTGCGAAACGAAAATCCGAGTAAACACAGTTGACCGAAAACTCGTGAAAATCTTAAAACATCAAGAATACGATCCATTCGTGAAACGCGAATCTTTCCTTTAAATTATTGGCGTAAAAATGTCGAAATATAGGATACAAACGTATCCGCGTTTAATTTCATCCCGACACTGCACCGATTCATGCCGGCAAACGCTCGTGTCGCGCTCAGGAAACTTTAAATCTGTTTCGCGAAGAAATTCGCATAACTCGCGACGCGGAATACGTTTTAAATTGTTAGGAAGGATCAGCGAGGGGCCACAGGAAGAGGCGGCAGGCTGTTATACGTCGTACGTCAATGCAGCCGCGTGCAATTTTGAGACAGGATCGAACTTCAAGGGTCGTCTTCTCGGCAGAAATCCGCGCGCTCCATACCGGCCGAAGATGTTTCCAATTTTTCCACAGAAAAGAACTTTAAAGTCGCTTGGAGAGGGGCCAATACCGGTACTACCGTACCCATTTCGGCATTACCGACAAAGCAGTAAAGCAAACGATACTACCTCCCCGTCACGGCGCGCCCCCCAGCCGCCCCCTCGTCCTCCGTTTCTATAAAATAAACAGCAGCGAACAACAAACACGCCATCGGTCAGGAAAAAATTCAATTTGTCGGAAAGGGTCGGGAAGCCCGTTCGAGACGTAGTTTCTCGAAACTTCGTAACAATCGGCCCCACTTTGCTTTATACGATTTAAAATCACGATACGGCATGCAAGAAAATTTTTTACCCCCCGAGTGACCTGGTTTCCTTCGTTTCCTCCCGTTCCAAATCGGCAGGTTCGTAATCCGTGAATAGGGAAAGCGGAAGGACCGGTGTAAGAGCGAGGGAAGATTGGCGAGAAGAGAGGAACGGAGAAGAATATTCATCCACGTAATATCGGGCTGATACCGAAGAATAACTTTCTTCAGACATGCCGGATAATCGCGTTGTCGCGGGGAACGAGAGGCGTAGATATCGTCGCGGGGACTCTTATCGGAGGTAATACGAACGATGTTTCCCCCGTTCCTTCGACAACGTGGAACAACCTTTTACCGTCGGTTCCAATTGCTCGAGAAGTGGAGGATTTAGATAACCGCGCCACAGAGACTTACTGCTCTGTAATTCTTCTCACATGAATATTGAAAGGTACGAACGAGCAGAGAGATCCGCCGAGTCATTTTTCCTGCTTTCCCGGGGCTTCTATAAACATTTTCAGCCAGACGTTTCAACAATTTGCTCGGGAAAATTACATTTTACCGGCTACAGTGTTAATCGACGTACGATTCACGGTCGCGCCCGATTTTGATCTCTTCCCCTTCTTCTTTATTCGGCCTCGTGCAATGTTTGCAAATTTCTCCCATGGGAGATAACAATTTACATTTTTTCCGCAAATCCGACTCGTTTACGTGAAAACTTTATGCGCCAAAGCGACAACATGGTCAGGAAAAAATAGGTCAACGTGGTTTTGTTGTTGGAAAATGGACAAATTTCGCGCAGATTTTCGCGTATCAAAACCAAATATAGAGACAAAGATTGTCCAATATTTAGGTTCAGGTTTGCAGAGTAGATAAATAAAGAAAGTTGATGTTCAATTTTTATGTTCGTTTAAATATTTCACGGACGATAATAGCGTTTCGATAGTTTTGTCGAAAGGAAACACGGTATCCGTTCCCGGTAAAATTAAATTTCAGTTATAAATATTTATAATCATTTATAATTCGAGAATCACCGAAAATCATCGTATCCTATGCTGTATGTTAATATGACAATTCACAGTGTATGACCGACAAATAGCCACCGGCGTTCGGGCAGAAATTAATAAATTTTCCATTTCGCATTATTCTAATATATTTGAAATGAACATCGCTTTATGTTATTTCGAAATTTTAAACAATTCCGTGTATTCCATACCCGTGCATCAATCAATACACCCTAGCCAAAGTGTCAAAGTCGTTCATCTCACCCTGGGATATTTGCAATTCAGCCGGTCTTTTGTGAAACCTAGAGACCGAAATAACAATTCGACTCATTAAGAATCGAGTAAGAATCGCGTGAACAGTGAAAATAAAGGACTATTATTTAGCCGTGGAGAGCGTAGCATAACAGAGTCGGGGATACTAGGAAAACGGATTTCCACGCGCATCTTGCTTAACGATTAGTAGCACGATTGCGAGCGTACCGCGTCATTTAGCAGCGGCACGTAATTTCGTACTAATGCTCGCTCTGGGATTAAAACAGTCCGCTCCTTACGTTCCTTCTCGTTCGGCGAGTGCTCGCGAGCAGCCATAGTAACACGTTCGCGGGATACTGCAAATGTATTCGTTTGGTCCTCGAAAACGCCCATAATACCGCCGTTAAGCTGCTACGACTGGTCGTTTGTTGTATTCGTTGAACGCAGGTCCACGATCACGGTATTCAAAGGCTTCAATGCTTTTCAACGCTGAAAGGGAAGTTGAAATTTCTGACATTGACCGACATTTCAGACCGAGGGAATAGCTGCGCTGTTAGCAAGAGCGACCAAAAATTTCGCGATATTCTCCAAGGGATGTCGTGGGTATCAAAGAACGAAGAAGGCGAAAGGCTATTTCGCCTAACTAATACGAACTTTATTACACGGGGGGGGGAGGGGCTGGTACAGAGGACACGGTGTTTTCGAAAAGGTATGTCAAGCACTGTAATCGCGAACGAATTGTTTTTCCTCATTTTTGGGCCTGGCCCAGACGTTCGAGGGTAAGACGTAACATGGGGCTGTCACGGTTCGCGGGTAAGGTACGAATAAACGTAGCCCTGGGGTTCAGATTCACGCTAATACAGCTTTATCTTTTCGTAGATTTGGGTATTTATAATAATATTTTGGAGGGATTATTAATATTGTTGCATCATGGCTATCATGCTTTCGTTGGGGCTGTATCGAAAGTCTGGTTAGGTTAGGTTAGGTGTGAATTTGTGTATTTATAATAGTTCTGGCTAGAGGAGGGGTTACTGGTATTATTGCGTCATTGGGTCCAAGGGATGGCTGTCTTGTAGTTACAGTTTGGGTGATTCATTAGGGCTGTTTCAAAAGTCTGGGACTACTGGCTGGCTATCTTGTAGTGCGTCACGATGTGTCACAGGGACAATGTCTGAGGCCCCTGTACGGTTGTTGGCCTTGTAGATTTAAACTGCATCACAGTACAATGGTCGTAAAGACATAACCCAGGTCCCCATTGACTCGGGATCCTAAGCTTTCCTTTTCCGCACCGTCGGATGCGTTCCCACATTCTGGTCCCCGCTATACTGAAATCTTTAATCGGTTCCAGGAACATGGTCCATTCGCGAATTATCGTATTAATTTGTGGCTTGTATCGAAGTCGTCTGCAGTTTCTAACTGCAGCTGTAGCCACGTGCTTCGTATCGACGTTTAAAGGGACCTTAACTCTTACAATTAGTACCATCAGCGGTACTCGGGAATGAGCACTGATAGTTGGTCCTCGTACCAGGCCCGAATCGAATCGTCCTCGCCGGGTTATGACTGTCAAACTACGAAACTGCGCGCGTACGCTGGCAAATTCGTGTCAGGGACGAACGAATGAAGAAGGGAAAGAACTGGTAGGAGTGTGCGATAAGGCGGACGGGTTTCAGGTCGGCGTACAAGTTAAATCCCCGCTGAGCTCGGTACGCCGGGCTTCCGGCACGGATAAAAGTGTCTGCCGCGAGGATGCGCCGATCGTAAGGTTGCACACGCACACGCGCGTTAAACGTAGGTCCATCCGGGATGGCGGGACGTGGAAGAAAAGGGAAGCTGGAGGGTGGTCTGTAACGCGATGCAGACGGAAATAAGAAGAAGCTTAAGCATGCACGTGGCGCGTGAAGAGATGGTCGGAGAGGGCGGGGAGGACGAGGAGTAAGCAGAAAAACCGATCGTTGTCAGGGAAACGAAGGAAATCTGCATTTTGTCAAACTGTCGCTGGAAAGTTGGTGGCTGAGCCGGGAAAGGCGACCGACGAGGGTGAAAGGTGAGGATGACGAGGAGTCTGGGCGAGGAGGGATAAGAGGCGAACAGGAAGGAAGAGGGGAAACGAAGGAGGCGAAGGGGATTGTCGGGGATGGAGAAAGGGGAGAGAAAGAGGCTCGACCAGCTTGGAAGAAAGAAGCGAGAAAGTTTGGAGTAACTCTCGGGCGTGCTGTTATTTAAACCCTTCACGTACCTCTTGAGTAGTTCGGGGATGAAGGGGGATGCTTTCTTTTTCACACTGCGACGAGAATATCCGTCGAATTACTTTCGATAACGATCCCTGTGACGGTATCTTTACCCTCGCGTTTGACGACAGCTTCTAAAAGATGACGGACTCGTCCGTGCTTCGACGTAGAAATTTCTCTCACACCTTTCGTTTCCATGCGCCACAGTCTCTCTGGTGTCCACGCGTGCTTAATCGAAGCACGGTTGCTCGAGATTCGAAATTTTCCAGAGAAGTCGGGAGCAATTAAACGCGAGGAAAGAACAGACGCTATGGCGGAATGACGGGCGCGTCGCGAAATAACGCGACTCTTAGGTCGAAGCTGTTCCGTGGAAAACGTAGAGGAGGAAGTTTAGGTTAAGCTTGGACTGATGGTTTTAAAGCCAGGTAAAAAAGAGATGCCTCCGTGGAGTATCTCCCTTTCACGCTGGATAAATCTCGCACGCGCGACAACCTCTCTGAAAAGAGATAAGCGTCCGCGGAGAAAGGATCCTCTTTTTTCCCTCGTTCGTCCGCGGCCTCGTCGTCGTCGTCGTCTCCGTCGCCGTCGTCGGACAGTGCAACTTCTCACCTCACCCTTTGCTCCCTGCCCGTTTCTTCTTTCTCCGTCGCCGCGCTTCATAAATAATAAATAGCTAAATGGGGATCCGGCGGACGGCCAGTACATTTAGTACCATCTCAGCCGGCCGGATGTAAAGCATTTCCACCCTCCAAGGCAGCGCGGAAACTCTTTGGTCACCACGAGCTTTCCAGCGATCGAATAGACGACTTCCTTGGCTAAAAATTTGGTAAATACCTTTACCCGTCCATAAGCCAGCGCTGCGTTTTAGAATCTATCAAGACAGCGATTTTCAAAGGGTACGTACACTGCATATGATCCACCCCTAACGTGTGTCGCTGCACGCGAGGTATCGCGGGAACTTTGGCACACCGGAGAATTTTAATTAGTCGACGAGATGATCGCGAGACAGAGGAAGGCTGAAAATCCTGAAATTAAATTCTGCCATGGAAGGAGCTCGCATTCCCACTCCATCCGCGTACCGGCAGAAACGATTCGCAGTCGAACCATATCCGTTCTGTTCGGATGCACCGTACGTCGACGCGTTTACATAATTTCAGCGACGGGGTACAACGGTCGTTAGCGGTAACTATCGATAAGCATCACGGCGCGTGGGCGTTGTTTCGCGACGTGATTATCGTCTCGTCGGGAACACCTCTATTTGCAGTGGAAAAAAGCGAAAAAGGAAGAAAAAACACGGAAAAAGCGAAATTGTTACGAGAAATCGATGCGATGTTCCGATGACATCCCCCTCCCCTGTGCCAGCCTCGGCCATTTTTACTCGACCATCGAATCCATCGATAAATCGCAAGTAACGATAATCGCGATCCCGGCGAGCGGCCGTTAAAAAGTCGGCTTGCCCGTTAGCTCGATATCTGTTCAAATTCGATTTCACGGGGCTGTAATTCACTAAAATCGGGATCCTTCTCGATCTCGGTTTTACAGGGCCGTAATCCGGAATGGGTAACGCGGGGGGCGTAGGTGAGCTGCGGTGGTGGCCGCGGCTGCCGCGTGTCCGCAACAGCTTCTCCAACTTCTTCCCAGGCGAATGCGGCAGCGACGAAGATGGGGAAACACGACGACCATCGTGTAATAAATCAGCTCCACGGCGTTGAGTAACGAGCCGCTGAGAAATAAGCCGATTACGTCGCCGTAAGACACTGCGAAAGAGATCCAGACCAGCGCCACCCTTCCGCTTCCGCTTCTCCGTTTCTCTCGTTAATATGTTAATCCGATAAAAATATGCGCTGCCTCGTAGGCGCTGGCGGGAATACGCTGTTGGAATTCCGATTATCCGATCTAAATGGAAGCAAAACAGTGCCTCCGTGGCGAGTCGATTAAGTCTCGTCTTGGAAATTACAGCGAGTATTCGAATCTTCCGATTTCCTTGCTTTCCATGCGTTCTGTTCGTTCCCTCCACTCATTCCCGGAGATCTAAAGCTCCAGTCAAAATTTATTCCTCTGCTACCGGTTTATTGCTTTAATTATTATTCCAAACAACACTTTATTTCGTTACGACCAACATCCCACGACTCGCGGATACCCAAGTCTCCTCGATACCATCTGAACTAATCCCTAATAAAAAGATTAAAATTCCCCAGGTACGGGAAACAAATTTGCCGAATTTGCGTTGTAGTAGAAACTAAATACTAAAGTAAACTCTACATCCCAGCGATGTGGGAGCGATCCCTTCCCCTGCGTTTTGTCTTTTGTCTCTCCCGTTTTCTGGATTTATTATTACGCGATAAAATTTCTCTGCAACACGGGTCTATTTTATTATCTGAAATCCTGTGCCTCAAAGAGTTAAACAAAATCTCACGAATCCTGTCAACTAGTTCGCGAATGTAAAAAGACGCGAACATCGTTTGATATTTTTCTCTGAAAAAAGGTTCGAAACACCAGGATCTTTAGCTCGCTGGACGTACACGCGGAGACGTTTCCTCTGCTGCATGTAGGGGTGGAAAAAATGCAAGTGTCCGGGAATAAGATTTACGAGCGACTACTTTGCTCGAACCTACGGACCGTGCTCGCCATTTCACGCTTTATCCTCTTCTCTCGATCGAGTTCATCCTATTTCTATCCATCTTATCCGGGTATTTTCAATGAAATACTCGAGCGGATCTCTGTGAGCGATTCACGCGGAGTCACGGCCATCGTAAACATTAATAACGAGGTGTTTCGCAGCGGCGCGAATCGACAGCGTTCCTCTAGGATGATTTAATTTCATCCCGGAGACGGGACGATCTCGGTTAGAAAGTTTTTCAAACGCTCGGTGGCCGATTGGAAAAAATTCCCACGGGTGTTTCGTAGAGCGTTCTCTAAAATTTGCCGATTTCTCGCGGAAAATAGGCAAAGCGGGAAAAAATGTCGGGGAATGAATGTGCCTTCGGCGATATCAGCCGCGGCGAAACCTTTTAACGTTGCAACTTTCCTATTTTCTATCTCACGAGTGATTTTTCGCCCGCGCGAACTACACGCCTGGGATTTAACGCGAATCAGTGGCGGCGTAATGAAACGAATGGAAAGCCCGGCGAAGACAACGACATCCGCAAAATGGTCCGATGAATATTTAACTTTCGCTTTCGAATTCTAGTTCCCCGAATGAATTCCCCGGCGGAATTTCCACGGGCGGGCAAACGATATTTAAACACGGCTGAACCGGCTCGTTTATCAGCGAAATGACGTCGACGAGCGAATCGTACGCGGCGATACGAGGGATCGATCGGGATCCGCGGGTTCGTGGAAAATTTCCGGCTGGAAAATTTCATGGCCAACTATTCAAGCGTTCGTCAATGGTATCATCGCACACTTCGCCCTAGTGCGGATTTGATTATCGATATTCTCGTTATTCGCCGGCCAGGTCGATTGTCGATATTCCGGATTATCGAGACAGAGGCTCGGCGCAACACGCGCGCCTTCTGGGTTATCCGTTCATCATCGTCTGGATATGGGAAAGAATTAAGGGTAAATTGAGAAATTAATTGCTTCTGTTTCGTGCGCGCACACAGGCTATTAGGCGAAACACGCTCGAAAGGACTGCCGTGCCGTGGATTCGACGTCGGGAGAACGGCAGTAGTTTCAAGTTGGCTAGCCGAATTTCCCGATGGCGTGGTAGTTAAATTACTTGGAATTTGCTGTGGCAAGTCACGTGATCCAGAAGTTACTACTTTGATGACTGAATGCCCATTGAGTCGGCCAAGTATGCCGTCGTCCCTGCCCAACTCTCGTAAAACTTCCATCGCCCATACAGGATCCCTGGATATATAACGCCGGTCCCGAGGTTCCTTAATCCCGAACCTACGATTCCTGCCAAAAATTCGAATCGGATCGACCGAATCGTCCTTTGTTCCATCTCCAACTACCCAAGACTCCCAGACTCTCCCTTTGCGTCACCTCGAATAGCCCGCACACCATCGCCCTACGACCTGGCGAACCTTCCTGACGATCCTCAGACGTCCTCGAATCACTCTCGAGCGACCTCGCCAGATCCTCAGCTTCTTTCCCTCCAAAATTACATTTCTCGATTCCCCGCTGCGAAGCACGGATTTGAAATTCCTTTTCTTTTTTTACGTAAGGAAAATCTTCGATAGATACTTCGCCTCCCCTCTCTTAGGGCAAGGGACGAGGTTATGCGTGATTTTAACCCACTAAAACCCCCACGGTGGCCATTCTCTCTGCCATGGGGAAGCACCGGGAACTCGAGATGCACACAACCTCCCCCAGGGGGTCGAGGTATCTATCGAAGATTTCTCCCGCGTAAAAAAGAATTAAAAAAAGATTTTCGAGTTCGTGCTTGGCAACGAGGAATCGAAAAATTCAGTCCTGCAGTTTCAGATTCGAAAATCTTAACCGGCTGCTTTCGCCGCTTCGCGCTCGATGACGCGCCTGGGATTTTCACGAAAGGGAAAAAGAGGTCGCGGAAAGGGGAATAATATCGCGGCTAATTCAAATCGCGTCCGCTTAAATTGCGACGTTCCGCGCAGTTTTCTATCCGCTCGGATTTCCGTGGCTTAATGCCCCGATCAATTCCGTTCGTGCGTTATGATACGCGCGACGCCACGCATCCGTTGGATTAAATTCCGGCGTGTATTCGAGAATTGTTTTTCGGCTTACCTCCTTAATTGGATTTCCGTATTTCGCATGCATCGTAGTTTTCGCACGGCGACAGGGGACAGCTTGGTCCACGCGTCGCGGAATTTTCATTTTCCTTTCGACGCCGCGAGCCTCCCGCCGATATCGAGATCCCGATACGGAGATATTAAACAAACAGAGCGGCACTCGATGTTTATGATAACAGTGTTTACAGCGAGCGCTGGTTTCCGAGGCCCTTGCTCGCAGCGTTTCATCGCGCTGTTTTATTTCCGCCATTTCTCTCTGCCGATTCGAAATTTAATCGGCGCGCTCGCTAGCATTACGAGTAACGATGCCGCGAGCGGTAAAGCGGACGCGAGCGTGGAAGAGGGAAAAGGAGGAAAAAATGCACGAGTCAGAACGGCGAGTTATTTACAGGGGACTAAATCTGCGTTAAACAACGTCGCTTCCGACGGGACGCCATTCGTCCAGAGAATACGGTTCGTTTATCAACGCTGTTCCGCCGCAGCTCGCGGTCCCGTGTCGCGGCGAATTTTTCAAGAACCACAAATAACTACCAAGATGCTCGCCGAGAGTCACTTTGCGGAGTCGTGGACATAAAATTAAATGGATCCGCGGCAGCGTGGAGAATATTACGCCGGAGTGCTTACACGGACTTTAGCGAATATTCCATTTGTCGGGAGGGCATGAATTTTTGATGAATTTTTTTATCAGCAAATAATTAACTCGCTCCGGGTCCTCGCGGCAGTTCCAGCTCCGCTTTAAAACGCGCGCTGCTTCTTTTCTGGGCGCCTTCTCATTGAACCCTGGCCTAGATCACCGTTTTTAAAATTTCCATCAGAAATTCCGCGTTCTACGATATCGTCTTAACCGCTCGTCCTCGTGATTTTTCTCCCGGTATAATCGTTTTCTCAAAATCTTCCATTATTCCATTTATTTAAGTTTCGTCTTTATTTTTGTTCACGAGTTGTTCGAGCGTGGTAGGTTTGGTATTAAAATCTTCCGATTAACTGTACCGTTATCGCCGGCGAATTCTATTACCGGTAATACGAACTTTTTAATATAATCGGCTAATTCTTTCCCACCGTGCGATTAAACATTAGCGCGGCCCTTATCGCGCGCGCCACTCGGAAAAATCGCTAGCCTCGCAAGATGACCTGAAACCGTAATATCCGGCGAGCGCAATTAGGTGGACGGTATCTCGGTACTTACCCGAATTCGGCGGCTTAGCGAGCTCGGCCCAACGAGCGGTGATTTCGACACCGCTCTAGACGCCATAACTGGACTCTGAGAGAGCTCGTTCCTCCGTCAAGGGACCACGTTTCCGGAGAACGCTCCGCGTCGCTCAGCTCGGCCAGTGAGGCAACGAAAAGCACGCTGGAAATACCGTGGGTCGAATGTCTCCGGCTTCCATTATCAATCGTGATGCTATTCGCTTCGATAATTAGCGCGTTTGTAAGCTGGAATTTCTGGAACAGTAATTCGAGATATTTAGAGGGAAATAAAGCGATCGAGTGACTTCGATTCGAAGTGGATTATCTCGTTGCTGTTGCTAATTGTTTATAAAAGGTCCCACTGTTTTCTCAATCTCTTTAAATCTTTACCGTACAACGATTGTTAATTGGTACAGGGGTGTTAGGTTTGTTTTAAATTATTTTGTATTTATCCCGAATCGTGCAGACACATCGTTTAATTTATATTTCGTTTACTCTTGCGAAGTATCTATAAACAGATCGATCATGCGTTACTTTGATTCGTAAATAATACGAATTAAATATCGCATCGCTGTCCTCAACTTTTCAGAGATACACGGGTCTAAATTCTAGCCGATTTTCTGTCATAACAGGTTTCAAGCTTTTGATAGTATTTGCCAGTATTTGGCAGAATTGACAGAATTCCTAGCCTGATGCCGAAGAAACTTATGGGACACCATAATATTAAAGAATTAATTCTTCTTTCGCTTTATCAAGATTTTGACAGCATTTGCCAATATTTGGCAGAATTGACAGAATTCCTACGGGGCACCCTAATATTGCAGGATACCAAAAGAAATCGCAAATCGGTTACTGCCAACGAAAACAAATTGTAAACCGATCGATATCTTCCAGAAGCAAATCGAAAAGTTATTCAATATAACAAAATTAAGTTGCGTGACTCCCTTACGGGGAGAAAGAAAGCATAAAAGCGTGGTCCTTCGCAACCAAAACAGAGTCCTCAGAAATCGGTTGTGACCAGCACAAGCGTGAGTCGCTTGGTGTTGGAAAAAGAGTTTTAAAAGACTGCGTCCTTGTGTGTTTTCATTTCGTTATCTTGGTATTCTTTTCCTAAGTTAAATCAGTTTACGAGTTTTGAGTTTGCGTTACCGTGTTCTTGTTCTTTCGATAATTTTCGGTGTCTCAAGACCAGTATTCGTCATCCTACAATATTAACGTATTAATTCTCTAATTTTAGGTATTTCCAATTACGAACTGTAAATACTCCAAGTACGCACAATTTCGACTGTCATTCGATGAATGGCCAATCAAAATTTAATACAATAATTTACAAATGCGCTGTAGCGTGCGGAGCAACTAAGCAACCTCAAGCCTAACCCGAATCAGCAACCCTAGAACCGTTCGCAATTTCGAACCACTTGCATCCGCCGTGTTTGCATTCGACGACGACGACGACGTCGACGACGAGGAAGTCGACTGCTCGGCACACCGAGGAAATCAGTGGAATTATTTTCGACTGATACGACCGCGACGAACGCGGAAAAATACGCCGGGATCCGGTTATGGAAATGCGGCGCCGCCATCGTTCGCGAATGGCTCACGCTCGGCGCTGATTTTTATTATTCGCGCTGCGACGCCGCGCGATCACGATCCCAGCCTCGTTTTTCAATCGCTCAGGAATTTCCGCCGGTTCGACAAACGAACCACGCTGGGATTTTAATTCCACCCCGCGGCGGGAATTTCAGCGACGATTACGCGACGATGTTTCGCCGCCCGACACGGCGCGACCGGTTGAAACGTTTAATAAGAAAGGGTCGTTGGCTCCGTTTTATGCAAATACGCGCCGGTATAAATAAAAGTGCCGGGAAGCCGCGGCGCTTTTTCCTTTTCTCCCTCTCCGCGCGACGTTTAAAGCGCTCCTCTTAATTTCGCTAAATTACGGGGCCGCCGCGGAATCGTTAAGCTCGCTTCCAAGTTCGGGGCGAGTTTAAACGAAAACGCGAGGTTTCGAGACCGCTCCTCCACGGCGTGTCTGGCAATTTTTCCACGGGGATCCTCAATGTCGGAATCAATGCTGTGACACGCGGGCTTTGTTCGAATCAACGATGCGATACAGGCTTAAACCCTGCGAGTCTCTGTTCTGGGCATCTGGGAACACTCGCTGGGGTTTTCCCCTAGCCTAGTGTCGTCGGTTTTACAGGATCTTCCTAGAGTCGTTCAGTCTGGTCTCAGAACCGAGGCTGTGCAATAAAACCACGTAGCTTGTTATCTTAAGCCACGCAGATTTGCATAAATAACAGAACGAAATTCGTGGTCTGTCCGAATTTTTACTGACACTAAATTATTTGCG
Organism: Eufriesea mexicana; assembly: GCF_001483705.2. Classification (NCBI taxonomy): domain Eukaryota; kingdom Metazoa; phylum Arthropoda; class Insecta; order Hymenoptera; family Apidae; genus Eufriesea; species Eufriesea mexicana. The sequence goes on from NW_016933341.1 coordinate 36,699, forward strand.
GTATCCTCTTCTGTGCAGTAAAAATTTGGTACCGGTAAACGATTTTTCAGTGAAATTATGTAGAAGGGTACAAATTTGATGCAAATATTGTTTATATAATTCATAAAACATTCTTTATTAATCACGATCACCGCACTCGTAATTTCACGCTATTTAAGCAGCGCGTATTCTCCAATAAAGCGCACGAAGAATATAAAGCATTGCTACCAACACTGCGGAAAAATATGAAGCAACGCGCCGGAATAACGTCGCGCCGAATCGATCAAAGACGAATAACGACGTCCGTTTCGCGGTCAACTCGTTAACTCGTTTAAACAATTAAACGCGTGATCCGATTTATCGGTGCGTTTATGGCAGAAAGCTGTCAACCGCGGTATGCAGCACGGTAGTAAATGCGATTCCCTTCAAAGCTCTTCGACTTCCCCCGCTTTCATATCGCGTAGTAAGCTAGTGAAAAAGTTGGAATTCGCAAACATTCCGATACGAGAGCGGAACTCTTTGAAGCTGTACGCGAACGGTGCTTCGTAACACTGATTTTTCCTCCGGGAACTTTATCGTGTCTCGTCAACTTTATCGTGTCCGTTGAAATCGAGGAGCGGATTTCCTTCGTTCCGCGCGAACCCTCAGTCGTATCTAATTTTCCAGACATCCGGTCTATCCACTCGATAGTCGTCTGTATCGTCGGAATAATATAAGGGACGCGGATGACAGGATGGTCGACAGTGTTCCGTCCTCCTCTCGTGACACAGAGTTCCGTGCCAGTGGACGCGATCGTTGGAACAAAAAGAGTGGATCGGAGAACGGAAGCACGAATATTCCACGATTCATCGATCCAAAGTCGATGGCCGTCGGAGTTGCCTGAAAACGATCGAGCGATCGCGCGACGTGCATTAGCCGAGGCTCTGCTAACCGGATTTCGATCTCTGAATATTCAGATCTTCCATTATTCGGCGCTCGCAGCGGGGCACCGTCGCGAACATGGCCGCCCGGCCAAGCAAATGAATAATCTAAATAAATAATCGGCCGCGCGAACCCGAAATTGAATAACAAATCGTGTTTGTGCGTGAAAATACGGTCGTTGACCGGGGAAACAGCGAACGCCTCGCTTTTTAACCTTTAATGGACTACCCACCGATGCGTCAATTAATTCGACATCCGGACATCGACTTTGCCTGGGCTAATGAATCGATCGGTCTATTCGTCTAGATTTTTCGCCTCCTCCGCTTCCATATCCTTCGACGGGTTCAATTTTCGCGTCAGTAGCGGCAAATGCTTCGATCGCGAAAAATAATTTTTCTTTAAGGTTTTTCGAGAGAACTATAGGGTAGTCGAAACAATCGCGACACGGAGATTTACACGGGCAAACTTCGTCTTTTACTTCCTTTACGCGAATACCGTGGCACGGTAATGCTGCTCCATTGTTATTTATTACGTGATTAAAGTTTTACCTCTGGCGCAGGAAACTCGAATGAGACCCTTCGCGAGCTCTCCGACGTATTTGTCGCCTTTCCATGTCATAAAACACGCGAACCTCGCATAGGTTACCGTTCTAAATCGCGCGAGGAACAACGTCGACGAGTTATCGGCTACGTAGGAACACCCGGTAATCCACGTTCGTTGCCCGAGTTCTTTGGTATTATAACGATACACGATGAAGAAGAAGAAAAAGATGAAGTATACCTCGAATTTCGACGCGACGCAGTGGACGGCCGAGTGGAGAGCGGGGCCCGCGAGCCGGCAGTGGCGCTGCTGTCGCGTTGCGCAGATGGCGTTAGCGAGTTAGCGTCGCAAAGCGGGATGCATCGTCCCGAATCGCTTGATTCCTCGATTCCGGCAAGAAGTCGTGCACCTTTCTCTGCGCTCCCTTTAGGAACATCGGCTCCTTTGGAGAAGATGTCGCGACCGCGTTCCTCTCTTTTTCCCTTTGCCATTCAAATTTCCAGACCCAGCAGGCTTTGTTAAATTTCACGAATTCCTACTTCCCTTTCTCTTTCTATCCGGCTGCCGCGTGGCTCGACCAGCGAATCCTTTGTTCCCTGGACGTGCATCGCTTTGACGAACTCGGCTTTTTCTGCAAATTCACTGGATAATTATTATCGAACTTCTGTTCTTTGACGCAACGCGGAAAAGTCCCGTCCGCGTCCCGCGCCACGACGGGGGGTACCGCCTTTTGTCCGTGTTTTGCGCCAAAACGACAAAGTATTCCGCGACTGAAATTTCGCGCGTCGCCGACGGGACACAGAGGAATCAACCGGCGCGTCCCTATGAATTTTTCAGGCGTCTTCCAAGCCGAAACGGTTACCGGTTTCTATGAAACGCGAAAAGCACTTAGCCCGGGGGTCTCGACGATTGTTATTCGACGCCTCTTCAAACGGTAATCGAAGCACGACTCGACGGTAAACGCGAATTTGCATGGAATCGCTCGCGGTCCGGGACTTTGGACCAGCGCTACCAACATGACGATAGAAAAAAAAAAAAAATGGAAAAAGGAAATGAAAAACGAAAATTGAAAAAGGGGTACGATTTGTCCGGTTGTTTTACGTTTCATCGGCCCGGCGAGGGTTTCGAATTACCAGCGATTATCTCGATTTCATCGGTTTCCTCTCGTCACCGGTCAACCGATTAATCCGTCGGGGACGGTCGTGTTAATTCGCTGCGAAACGATGCGACGAAAAATCGATGTCAACCCTCGACCGGGAGGTCTGTCGAACCCTGCACACACCCGCATCGCAGCCGAAAATCCAGGAGAACGAGGAATTAGCAAGATGTCGCGTCGTTTGGGAAGAAAATCAGCCGCGCGCCGCGTTATCGCGCGACTCGCCGCGATGGCAAGCGTGGAAATCAAGACGCGGCGTTCCACGGCTGACAAACCCGCGCGTTCAAGGTGATGACGTCTCGTCGCGGTTACGGGTATTAGTATGCAGGAACGGGGCTGGCTCACTTGCCTCTGGCTTGTTATTGATGATGAACGTGCCGCCCGTTAACGCTCGAGCCGGCGGAAACGGAAACGCCGGCTAGGATGCGTTTATTCCGCGCCACGGACTCCAATTCGCTGTTCTACTCGAAACTTAAACGCGCTATCGGGCTAACTTTCCCCAAGATTTAGCTAACAAGGACCCCTTGATTATAGTTTTTCCTCTGAAACCATCACGCGAAGCCCCTTGCTCCTCGCTGTGATCACACGTTTGTCAAACAGCGTTTCGGAATTCGGCAAATGAACTCGGATAATTCTCGAGAAGAGCAATAGAGTTTTTCGCACCCTATTTGTTCTCGAAGTAGTTGAAGGCTTGGAGACTGCTCCGACATCTTGGATAAGTCACACGCAAAGACTCCAACTGCTCGTTTTTGAGCCACCGCGAATCCCAGCACATTTGGTATCGTAAAATTGCATTTGTTTATCATATAGGGATCAACTATGCGATTAGTATGCATATATATCGTGGAATAGATACAAAAACTCTTTACCTACTGACGGAATACAAAAATGTGACACGTATGAATCAGTCGAGTCAGTCGCGAACTATACTCGCTTACTCGTATAATATAATTCCAAATCTGTCTTATATTAAATATAATTTCTGTGAAATGGTACCACAACGGCACCATATCCTTACTGTTACAATAACCCCTATAGTTATAATATATATATGTAGAGTCTCACAGTCCCTACGACGCTGGAGAGTACTTCGTCTAAAATTTTCGCTGATTGAGGACTGACTCAGAGCTGAACTGGAACTGACTCTAACTGTCACTCGTTCTATGACTAACTCCGTATCTCTCGAACTCTCTGACTGACTATCTTAACAACTGTCAACTCTCGAACTGCCTCTATCTTCCAAAATCTATTTTCTCTTCGATTTTTTCTTCCTCGTAGTACACACCGAGATTTCACCCGGTTCAAATAAGTAAATACACTCGCTCAAATTTGTCAGCCGCACCTCCGTAACATTGTTCGATATCACCCGTCCCAGTGGAGAAAAATCCGACGGTTTTTCCGGATGTTCATGATTGTTTGGTTAATTAGGTACGCGAGTGTTTAAACGCACGATCTCTCGCTGGCGATCTATCCCGGGGTGTTATTGGCGATAATACCGGACAGCATAATAATTAGCGGACACTATAGGCGAGTTGAAAGGGTGCGAGGCTGTGAGTTTGAAGCGATTGTTGTTATCGAACAAAAGGGGGGAAAAAAGGGCGGTGTAATTTACGACGTTATTAATTTTCGACGGCCGGGCCCCTCGTTAAATCGACGCCGCTGTTATTTAAGCGGATTAAACTGTCTTCCGGCGGAACTCGACGCAGGTTCCCATGAACTCCCCGGCGCGTGTGTCCAGGCTGCCACACGGTTTTCGCTAGTAGACTCGGAGGAAGGATAAATTCGAATGGGGATCGCGCGGATGACGAGAGCAGATATAGGGGTTGAAAGAGCCGGGAAATAATGATAAAACGAGGAGCTAGACGGCCATGGGAATATAATTGAGTCGCGCTAACATGGAGCAGGAAATATTCTTGCCATGAGCAGGATATCGAAAATTGTTCCCGACATTATTCAACGGATCGCGGCTGAAACGAATTGAATTTTCTCCTATTATCGACGACAATATCGCGCGTTATCGATTACACGTTCGCGACGTGTTATTATCATAAGTTAGTACGCGGAATTTATTAGCGTTATTGAATAACGAACCGGAGCCGCGTCTCGTTCGGGTCCGAATCAATTTTCCGCTTCGACGATTTGCAATGCCAATGACCGGCCAGCTCTTTTATTCCTCCTTTTTTCTCCTCCTCCCCATAGCTCGTATAAGTCGACTACTCTTCCTAATTTGAAATTCCTAATGGCGAAGTTATAAGTTTCCGCGATCGCAAATATGCCTGCATAAGTCGTAAATCATTCCCGGTTTGCTTCAGACCTAGATTATTCGGCTCCGCGTTCGAGTCCCACACTGCACTGCTGTTGCAGTGTCCTCGTTAATGACACGTATAATTCGAAATTGAATTATCTCTCGTACGAAAAATGTACCCGTGCTCCAACATTTGGCTAAAAGTATCTCGTTTTTGCGAACGCGTACGTATAATTGATGCGGAACGCAACGCGCCTTCCTTTTGTCGTACTCTCGAATATTCTCGAATTTATGTCCGCGTAATTATATTTGTTTAAGCTTCTAGCATTAATCCTTTTAGCGCTGATGGCGATGTATCGTTGCGAGATTCGTACGCTTGGATACGAAATAGTTGGCAAATTTTCATTATGCATTTCATCCTACGTTGTTAACAGGATTTTTAACAAACATTGAAATATTCTAGTCGTTAATTCGCTGTTTCGCTGGTTCGTAACACGTAGTTCAATTTTGTTATTATTACGTGAAAGAAAGTTTCTGTATTTCGTCGATGCATTTTCGGAATTGGCGAGTGAAAAATAACGAAGGGGCCATCGAAGCTGTGGCCACTGGCACGGAATATCATTTGAAATATTAAATTACCATCTAATAATAACAATCACGATACCAACGTTGATTGCACTAGCAAATAATATGAGAAGGCACGTGCCGACGTTAATTAACTGCTTTTCAATTGTCAATTGCCAGTTCGAATTGTCAAGTCCGTGCGAGGAATATTATATTTTACCTTGAATGACTATGTATATACAGAGGTAATTTTAATCCCCGAGAAACATTATAGCATTGCAATTTTTAAATTCGGTATAATCTTCTCAAAGCTCGATAGGGTTATAGCTTTGCGGTAGAGAAAATTTCATAATCAGCAGACATAATTGCGCGAATAAATGATTCGAGTGGAACGTCGCACACGTTTCATCGAATTATGAATTTTAATCATTCGCATCCTGACGAGATGATTCCCGCAAAATGTCACGCTGCGCCAACACTCGTATAGACATAGCCCAAATAACGAATTAGAATTGTCGAATTGTCAACGTAAAATGGACACAGAGCTGATCGATTTCATATTTCCACGCATGATAGCCAGATATTATTTCACCCCAAAATACACCGGACTGTTTATCTGCAGATAACAAATTTTAACTTATTCGCTAATCTGTAATATCCATTAGTTGGTTCTTACAGATTTTATTTTCGTGAACACAAATCTATAATTGAAATTGCTCTATCATCCCCGATTTTCAAAAAATGCGTGCTTTCCCAAGAACGCATGGTTTTTGGCTAAATTGAAGTATTACGTAAAATGTAAGAACGTTAGGGGGTTCGTTGCTGTCTTGAAAGTTAGATGAGTGTATCCCCAAAAGAAGTCCCTTTGGTGAGACACGAAATTTTGAAAAGTATCTGTAGCTAGTACGTCACGTAGGCTAGTCACGTAGAGACATTCGAATATCATATGAAATATTTGCATTCTCAAATAAAAATAAATAAAAACAGAAAAGAAAATTAAAAAAAAATAATTAAAACTTGAAAGAAGAAAATAGTTAATAGCAGTAAAGAGAATTATTATTAAATTATTTAAGAGGGTGGGGGGTGTGTGGGGTGGTCAATCCCAATCTCGCTATAACCCCCTCTCCACTTTCGTCACAATGAAAATTTTAATGTTACTCATCCGAAGTCAAACCGATAAATGACTCCAGCATCGCAGCGACACCCTTTATATAGCCCCCGATCGGCCGAAAATCAATTTCAGAGTATTACCGATTTCATTAATTATTACTGCTCTAATAGATAATAATTTATTAATCTTTTCACTATAATTATTAATTTACTTGGTGAACAATTTGTTACTAACGATGTTCATTTGTTATTAATAATAAATTCGACAGTTCATACATAAACTATTTTTGTATTTATGTATCGAATAATGAAACTGCATCAAATTACAAGAAATTTCCGATAATTTTGCAATTGATATAAACAAGTACATGAAAATATACACATACAAAATATATACATATAAAATACAAGGTCTACTGGTGGATGATTCTGTCTCAAGAAATCAGTAACAGTCGTCAAGCGAGTTCTTTGAAATTGTATTTTCTTCATGTACACGTATACATACTTATCGTTGTCCAACTGACCGCCTTCTTTGTATAATCTCATTTTGATAATAAATAAAGTTACCTCATTATCCCGTGAAATTTTGCAGACAGCCCTATGACAGTGCTACGAGAGGGGATAAACGTCTCGGCAAATAGCCATTATCTGTACCAATGCGGTTACATAAGCTCAGTATCGCGTAAAATGCGGCCAATTACAATACGAGTGGCGCATAGATCGGATGACTGGATCGTTAATCGATCAGGAACTGCTGCTGTGTCTCCGTTCGTCGACGCGGCCGTTCATCTCGGCTACCAACTCTCCTGTGCTCCGGATCTCTGTGATATTCGGCAGCGATGGCGGTGGAAATCAATTACTTTAATGAAAATATTTGAACCGACACGGTGGGCGGACGAGGTGGCCGGGACAGAGGATAGAAATTTAAACGTTCTTCCCGATGACTCTGCACTTTAGGTCGAGGGAATGGTTAATGGAAACGGAATATTAATAACGCGTGTCGCGCAGTGCGAACCTGTGTCGGTGTAATTCTTGCAGGGGACCGATTAACTTATCGGGGAATAACCCACGATTCTCTTCGATTCGTTTGCGCCAGTTTAAACGTTTTATCGCTGGATGTCGGATGGAATAGCGTTCCAGATAAACGTACTTCGATTCGTCCACTCGCGTTAGATACGCAATTCGTTCGTCGCCATCGCGGTTTAGATAGCGAGTATCGCGACTGGCATTTGCGGTACTCAGGGCACTTAGTCTCCAGTTTAAACCTTAACGACTCTGTTAACGTACATATTATAGCTTCACCTGAAACTAACTTTATCCACTAATACGACTCTGCTTAATTCACTGAACGTATCTTTGTGTTTCCCAAAATAGCAAATTCTCTTTAATTTTAATTTCGATCGCGATACTTATCGAATCAGTAATAAAAATATTCGAGTATTTTTTACCGATTATTATCCTCAAAAATAATTCCGTTCCTAAAGAATATAAAATATAGAGTGAAAGAAGAGAAAAGAACCAAGTGAGTTGATAGCAGGTAGTTGACGATTGGGTTTGACAGTTGTCTTCCATTTTATCCGCACGTACGCGCCGCCATTTTGCGAACGGAACGCAAGATGACGCAGCGGAATTGTAATTCCGTGTCTTCCTTTTAATTTCAATGTACTTTAATTATTTCACAAACGCTGTAATTAATTTCTGCTTTTTCCTTCCCGCCAGTATCCCCTAGACAGAGTCAAAGACCCTTTGTGTTCTTAGACAGCTCGACGCACGGATCTACGAGATCGCCACTCGTCGCGAAATCAGCCGTTTTTCGCAAAGCTGCAAACAAAAATTCGGCGACTGGACACTCCACGTGTGGCGGATGAAACGGACGAAGAGGAGAGAAAGCGGAACGGGAGATAAAGCTGAAATAAAATCGTAACGTTTCATTTCGCAGCGCGTATCAGCGAGAGGACAGTAATTCAGGTCGCGAGGATTTTTTTCCCCTCTTCGTCCGAGATCAAAATTTCCAGTTTCGCGCGATTCGCGGTAATTCGAGCTCCAATATTTGTCAGGCCGAATTCAAAGTGGCGTCGGTAGAAGAGGGAAAATTTTCTGCTAGGCGCGAGCGCCGCGTTCGCCGCTGTAAATTGACAGCGTCGTGCCGGCTCGTCATGTCGGCCGCGTTTAATATATTCTAATTCGAATTTCGACACTGCACACCGAGCAAACGAAAGAGATTTGACAAAATTAAACCCGGAATCAAGAGTCCGACCGATCGTTTCTCGCATTTTTCCCTCGGCGACTGTGCAAACGTCGATGGGATTAGAATATCTGGCTGGCCGGTTCGCTCGTCGTTTTAATTTTTAACGAGAATCGGGAATCTCTAATTCCGTTCTACCTCGCCTTTCCGGTCTATCCGCTCGTTTCCTAAAATATCAATTAAATCTGTTCTCGTTTCGGCTTCCTGACAAATTCATCCGAAGAGACGAATGCAACCAGAGATTTATAAAATATTTAAGTTCCGCTGTAAGAAAAAAGAGAGGATAATTTCGAGGCATCTCGTAGTCCCCGGAATGTGGGACGTATCGAGTATAAATGTTACAGGCAAGATCTCTTCCGCTAGCATCGAATTACAAACAATCGATTTCGATTTCGAATCTACGTGTAAGTGCTTTCCCCGAGTCTTTCTTCCTCCAAATTTTTCGAGCAGATTCTCGGAAGCAATGGGAAAACGTCTTCGCGAACGTTACGATATTCCTACAGACCATGTAACGTTACAACGATGCAACCCCTACGGCACCTCGGAAACTGCATTTCCGCCGGCTTAAACGGTGCCTTCTACCTGGAGGACCAAAGGAAAATCTGGAAAACCACTGGAAGCTTGTAATACAGGAATGTCGACCACTTATTTAAGCATTTTCTATTCACGCTCTTTGGAAATCCAATTGTCGTTGATTAATTCTTAAGTACCTCGTTCAGCCAAGTCAGGAATATTAATTTGCGCGCAAATTACGGCGTTCTATATTCCAGGGACTGTCACCGAATTATTCCGGAAGCTCGCGTATTATTTATTCGTCGATTTACGACATTACTTATTAACGATAAATCGATCGCGAGAACGCGATATCTCGTTGCGAATCTCTGGACTAAATTTGGACATCGGACCGTGAGGAGTTCGAGTTATTTTTCATCAATTGTTTCGTAGACTACCCGAGCACTCGCAGGTTTAATCGGCGTCGACTCTCGAACTCGCGCAGACTCGTTCGATTAATCAAGCTTACGCGGCGATGAAACGCGCCGGCGTAATTTCGTTGTTAGAACTTTGCCAATAAGACTAAGACTGCGTCGTAATTGCAGTTGCGAGGCGGAACTTCTTTCGCAGGGCTTCCTTTTTCCCTGCAGTCAACAATACGTCTTCCAACTGCTGATCGACACGACACCCGTGCATTAGGGGAAATCGACCCTCCCCTTTTCGTTTTAAATACCTCCCTCGAGCAGAACGCCGCGAAACAACACCTCTTCCGTTCGTCTGAGACCGGGGAACAGAGTGGGTACTATATCGAGGGGTTGCGAAACGCTCGCATCCTCCGGCCTGTTCCTCCGTATCGAGAGATTCGTGCAAATAAAATCCAATCAGTTAGCCGCGAGCGAAGAGGTCAGGATCCGTCGGCACATGTTCGAGCTTACGTCCAAAGTGATCAGGATAACTCGTTTAGCGTGATTGTTGGGCAAACAGCATGGACGAGACGTCGACCTCGGGGATAATGAAGGACTATGTGGCACGATGGTAACTTACCAATGGCGGGATATCTTCCGCACCTGCCCTCGTTCCCCGATTTTTACGACGTTTCGCAGGACCCGAGGACTCTGTTTGTGGACTCTGGTGCGGCGAATTGGATTGGTACGCCGGCTCTTCCGCCGATGAAAAGTCTAATTTCGGAAGGGGGTGTGGGTGAAGTGGAGGTTGGAGAATAAAGAGACCAAACTCGGAACACCGTGCGCGATGACACAGGGGGCAATATGCGAAGGGGAGGAGACGCCAGTGGGAATTTCTTTCGCGAAACGGGGAACGTGTTAAGGCCAAATATGGCGCCGGTATATAGGCGAGGAAGGAGTTGCCATGTTCGCGATGCGTCGTTGGCGATACAGCAATGGGAGAAGAGCCGCTTACAGAGACAGGTACGGAACAGGGAGATAGTTTTTCGCGTCACGCCCGTTGTAACGACAGGAGAAAGAAAATAACCGAGCACGTGGCTGCCAATATAGAAAATACAGGGAGCTTTCTCTGTAAAATGTCATCGATGTAACAGCGGGTCGTGGAAAAAGTCTGCGCCCGCATGTAGGAGGTACGTTCAGGGATAAAGTCGGCTTTTTTACGAGCGCAGTCGGTAGAAGGGTCGTATTTGCAGAGAGCAACTAGCAGAAAAAGCGTCGTGCACGTGACTGTAACAATGGGAACGGGGAATAAATGTTTTTCGAAGCGTCGCAAATACCGCGGGAGAGAAACGCGATCCGATGGCCGAAAGTGACAGGACAGGGTGTAAACCGTAGGCGTTCCTCGCGAGCCGCGATAAGAAGCGGACCGGGTACGTCACAGAGAAGCCGCAATAAAATGGTCCGAGCTTTTTCCGCGCCGGGAAAAACGCGCCCGTTGAATATTCATTGCGCATTTGAATTCATTTGGTTCCATGAACCGTCCCCGTCCCGATTCCTTCTTCTTGCTCGCGAATCGATCTTCGTTCCGCGGGCAAGAAATCGATTGGTTCGCGGCAACCGACCACCGTTCGGTGGTACCGATACCTCGAGATTCCGGGAAACTGTTGCGAATGAATAAACGCGGCCCAACTTTCCCTCTTGCACGAACCACAGTCTCGACAAACTTTCCTTCCTCTTCTTCGCGTTTAACTAACCTTTTCCTCCGCCATTCCCGGCACCCTGCAATCTAGGCTACGCGTTATCGAACTGCCTCTCCATTGCGGCCAGGAGTGTGCGATTCCGCGAAATTTTTTTTAATTCAAGTCGAACTGCTGACACTGCGATATCGGTACCAAGAAATCAGCGGAAATACTGCTAATAAAATATTTGTGTATTATATTATTGATATGCTCGGATAATAATCTTTCCCACGTTCGCAGGCTGAGTAACTCGTTACGTCTAATGTCGCGAGCAATGGTCCTCGTTTCCTCTGCAACCTAATTATACCGATTACTAGTTGGCTAATTGGATAGCGACGCTGCCGTGAATCTCGAATTATCAACAGTGCCATATTGTTTGAAGAATAATTTCTAGAATAATATTTGGAGATGAGAAACTATTATCCAAAAAAGATATTGATCTTATAGCAAAAGCAAGGTAATGAAGTTAAATTAGTATTGACTTTCGAGTATGTGTATATGACAAAAAAGTAGATTAAGAAATCGATTACTATGACAGATATAAGAATTAATGTTAATAAGAATTAATGTTCTTTGCGCATCACGATTTTTCTAATAGTTAGAGTCGAGTGAACTTATTAACTGCTCGTTAATTGCGTGTAAACGGTGATAAGGATTAATTAGAAAATCGGAGAAGCAGCGAATTTTCAATTTTCACTTTACGAGATGCAACTGGAGCCGAGGCTTGCACGATCGTTTAAATTCGCTGTAAATACCCGTCGAACTTCCGACGATCGATCCTCAGCCTTGAAACTGTCCATTTCCTTCCCGGCCTTTTCGTTAAACAGAAACTGCTGGATTCCCTTGTTCGATTCTCTTTCGGCGCATCAGCTGCGCGTTAAAGGTAGCCGAAAGTCGATTCCCTTTGATAAACGTTCGCGTGCGGGAAGCGAATAAAATTGTTTCGAACATTTCGAACCGATGCGGAACGTTTGCCGTGTTGCGGATTCACCGGTGCCCTGATTCGTTAAACGCCTGACTCTCATAAAAATATTTCCCTGCCGGATCTTTCGGCAAGATGTAAAGCAACACCCGATAGAAACGCTTTTACAGCCGTTATAAACCTGCAGGAGTCGATATCGTTAATTCCAGGCTGTTTCGGATAAAATCTCCTGCTCGCTAGATGTCTCCTCTATCGACCGGCTTCGTTACTCTTTCATCGGATCGAGGCCGAAATTGAAACGGGGCACCGTTCCTATTTTCGGCATCGCTTCGACCGTTTTCGATATAACGCGGTTAGGGAGTAATAGAATTAATAAAATCCAATAGCCAGTCGAAGATTCGAGCAGCTTTGGGAATAAATTGTCACCGAAATGGCGGTGCTTTCGATCGAGAACGAGCTCCGCTCGCGCCATTTTCGTCGCCGCTGGAAAATTCATTGGCTCGCTTTCGTTCCGATCTCTTTCGTCCTCGACCTGTTTAATAACCCAGTTGGCTGTAACGCGACAGCGTTCGGGTACGAATAGACACGGTCGATCATGCCGACGCACGGACGGGCCGATAAGCGATTATGATAGCGCATCAGCCACGACCGGTTGTCTTTGGGGCGTTAATGCGAGTTCCGTCGATTCGCTCGTTCGACCCAATTGGTTTCAGCCGGAGCTGGAGAAAAGCGAAGGCAGCCGCGAGTGGAAAACCGATGAAACAAATTGGAGCGGCCGGTCGTTGCATCCAATTAACAGTAGTCAAAGGGATTTCGCTCGCGGCGCTGCCGTGATTTGCTTGGGAAAAAATCGGGATGCTTCTGACGAGGGTTCGCGAGGCGTTGCGGCGTCGCAATCGGTGGCAATCGCATCATTTTTGTAAACGATGGCATTCCCTGGCGCTATTTTTCTTCGATCAGCATGTCGCGGACAGACGTTCGAATGGCGGAATTTCTTCGGCGAGTACCGGAACGGTTATCGTTGTTTCAGCGAACGGATGTGACGCAACATGGTCCTCGGTCCGCGTGATCGGCTGAAAAATTGAAAGCATGCCAGAGGAAAAATAGGAAAAAATACAGGTGGCCGATGGTCGCGTGGATGGAAATCAGCGATAAGGAACGGGCAGGACGGGAATGCGGCAAACAACGGGAATCGACCGGTATCTCCGTCACAATGACAGAGTCTATCGACAAACCGAGCACGTAAATAGGCATAATCCATCATCGGCTAGTCAGAATACACATTACGCCGTGCTGATTGACGATAGGGATAATTTATTGACCGTAATCGTTGCCTTCATCGCAGCCTAGCATCCTTGTTGATTTTATTAGCCGGAGGATCGATGTACAGGCTCTGCGAATTTACTCAGCTGCCGCAGCGTCGCTATCCACCAACTGCGAGGCCGTGTTTCGTTTTGCCTAATTGGCGTCGCTTCGCTGCCGGATAATTAGGATCGTTTCTTTCCCCGCGTCTCGGCGAAACGCGCCTCTTATTAGCCGCGATATCGAGTCCTTGCCACGTTATCGGCGCTGGTGTTTCGGACATTTGTTAACTCTGCTCCTCCATTTTACCTCCTCCAACGGAATACTAATTCTCCCGCGCTATGGCGTAATTACCTTCGCTGTATCGCGTTGAAAGGACGCATCGAGAGTCGCTCGAGACCTTATAAATGTATTACGAATGCTCGAAAAACTCGAGAATAAGCTCGAAGCTAACGATCCAGGCAAGTTTCTTCCGCCATAATCGAGGAAAGAAGCGCATGGAGTATTCAAATTCGCCGATTTCTTATTTACCTATCAAGCTCGCTTGCTCTCCGCGGACACTCTTAATCACCCGCGTTCGACACGCTTCTTTTGACAGCTATCAGAGTCACCCGAGGACGGAAAAAGTTAGCAGCTCAGTGGTTTGAACGTCATCGACTATCCCGAGTACGTCGAGGTTAGAGACCTCGATTCGGAGGTGAAACGGAAGGTTTACTAATAAAATAGTTCGAATCCGAGAGACAGATCAATCGCCTATCGATTAATCGGTCGATTTACGTCTGTCAGGGTTGATCGCGTATCGGCTACTTTCAATTGTTTCCTTCTGGCATCCTTTGAGCGACGCTCGTTAATGAACACCCAATTAGGAAAAAATAATCGTCCGATTCGGCGGGCGTTAATTAAACGGACAAAAGTAATTGCTCTATAGTCCGTGCCTACGTCGTATCGATTAACCCTTTAAGCCCGCGGTTCCGCGAAATATTCGTGTTCCTTGTGTCGACGCCCCTTTTGTCGATCGCGTGATAAAAGAAGAAGTTTCCGTGCTGTGTTCCTGCTTACTATATGGCTGTACAGGCTGCACGAAGAGTACACGGCCATTACAGTTTGTTACTACAACACCAATTTCATTTTTTTATTGCACAGTACAGTGTTTAATACGAGGAAAGAAGTCCGAGAGGAATCATCGCGAATGTGGTCTCTGAAAGTGAACCGCGAATATTTTGTTCTATTACGCGGAGATGCGTCAAGTGACCTCAAGGACAATAATTTTCCTGCGTCGAGTGACCGCAAAGACGATAATTTTCCGGTGTCGAGGGGGTAGCTCGATATATGCGTCGAGTTCCCATAAAGTTCGCAATTATCTCTAAATTTCGTGATTCAACTCCGATTCAAAGACGTAGAATACGAATAATTTCCCTGCGTCGAGTGACTCCAAGGACAATAGTTTTCCGTCGTCGAGAGGGTTGCTCGATACATGAGTCGAGTTCTCATAAAATTCGCCGTCACGTCCAAATTTCGCGATTCCATTTCGATCCAGAGGCTTAGCATGCGAATAATTTTCCTGCATCGAATGAATCCAAGGACAATAGTTTTCCGTCGTCGAGAGGGCTGCTCGATACATGCGTCGAGTTCTCATAAAATTCGCCGTCACGTCCAAATTTCGCGATTCCATTTCGATCCAGAGGCTTAGCATGCGAATAATTTTCCTGCATCGAATGACTCCAAGGACAATAGTTTTCCGTCGTCGAGAGGGTCGCTCGATACATGCGTCGAGTTCTCATAAAATTCGCCGTCACGTCCAAATTTCGCGATTCCGCTCCGATGCAAAAGCACGCGAATAATTTTCGCACAGCCTGTACGTATGTACCTTCCGTTCGTGTTTACCGAGATTAGAAAATGGACAATGTCGTGGCAAGAACTGGAATAAACCAAGTACCTGCTCGATCGTGAGGGATATTCGCGTGAGCTTATGTGCGGAAAAATATCGCGCATAGTCCTCGACATCGCGAGCTTCGAAGTTTCACGCCGGTGACAAAGTGCGGTTTAATGGAGAGAAAAAACGCAAACGGAACGCGAGGCGCCATTCGAATGATGTAAGACGATCATCGATCGAGTGAAACGCCGCGGAAAGGAGATCGATGGCCGGCCTTTCGTTCGGGAAATGCGACTTGTCGAAAGCTCGTCTGACGGTTAGATCAGGCTGATATCGGCCCGCTGATAAATCATGCTACCACCCGTCACGGTGAAAGAATCTCATTTCTGCAGGATATTAATACGTCGCCCGGGGCCGTGTGTACAGCTTCCTGATATTTCTTACGTCGAATCACTGGTTACGCGATCTGGGGTGAAAACATTGTAGCAAGCCGCGAGAATATGGCATCTGCTGTCTGGCGATGAGAACCCTTAGTCTTGGGTTAACGGAACGCAACACCGAGATACCAATGCTGTCATGCGAATGACTAATGGAACAGGGAACGAGGCACGCACCTATTTGCACCTGCAGATAATATAAAACACACGCCTCACCTTGTTTAGCTAGAATATAGAACCGTGACTAACGCAACGCAGTCCTTTTAAACCTTTGTAAACCACTGAGAATCTATTCTAATATTTTCTTAAAAGCTTGTGCTTCTTTTTCAAGGTAACACAGAAAAACGGTCAATAGAAATATATTTTATTCATACGTAACAGAACATTTAGAATTAAAATTAACGTAAATAAATGAATAAAATGAAAAAGAATTATGATTGGATAGACTGAACAGCAGTAATTTTCTTTTTAAATGATACTAAATTCCTTCAGTACAAAATTCTTTTCACCATATGCATAGATTTATTTCTTCCAAACAACTGTCATCATCTTTTTCCAAATCTGAATCGTCTCGCGTTTACTCATCCTATTAACCTTACTGCCTAACATTTCACCACTCTCTTCATGACTCTGACATACCAATGCACGAGAAAATTACACTTTTTGAGCAATATATCCGTGATTTAGATATCTGCCATTCTTAATGAGCATCCTCGAATTGCAAAGTTCGATTAAAACATTAGCCAATTTCCGAGGCATCGTTGCACTCTGATTTTTGCTTCCAGCTAATGCCTAGAGGGATCTGTTTTACCTGGTAGAACTAGCGATCTGTTGGAAAAGCTTTCTCAAAGCACGCAGATTTCTTTCCCCAACCGTTGTCGCAAATCAAATTATCGTTTCGACGTGGAACGCGATGGAATTAGCTGAAGATAAACGGAAGGAGCCCGGAGAAATAGTGCTGCCACTTAGGACCTCGAATCCGAAGGCGCTTCGTCACAGTTGAAGGCGAGATCTCAAAGCTCTCCGGATTTCTTTCTGTACTTTCTAACGTCTTCCAGTTTCCCCGACACTCTGCGAAAATTCGCGGCCGTGGAGAATTTCGAGACGATTCGAACAGATGCGACCTATCCCAGGGTATTACCACTTGATTAGCAGTCTCCTGGTACCCCGACTCGCGATTGCGTATTCCTTATCTGCGGTGCATAAAGGACGACCCTGCTCGCTCGTAAGTGAAACGGAAGCTCGAGAATCGCATTTATCCCGATGTTACTGCCTGCTGGAGGATCGTTTGGCCGAAAACGTGTTTCAATTTGCTCGATGCGCGAGCAAATCACCAGCGTCTAGATCCAATGAGACGTCGTTAAAAATCACCTTAAACCCTCGTAAAACCCTATTCGTGGTGCTTCTTTGTCTTCGGAGGCTAGCGAGTAAGAAGAACGAAGAAGAAAAATATAAAAGAACGGTTGATTCGATGATGCGAATGGCAGGATGGAAACGCAGGAAGGACGAAGGAGGTGAGCAGCGACTTGGGTGAACAGGTGAAAAATATTCTCGCGATTCGATATTCTAAGCAAGAAGAAAAGTCGACTGAAATAGTCGGCTGCAATGCTCTGGTCGAAAGGTCAAAAACGTAGCCGGAGGTCTGGACGAGGTTGAGTAAATTCGAGGCTATAATTAACGCGGTATAATAAGTATGTTAACGAGGCGTTGGTCTACGAAAGAACAAAGATGGAGGCATCGTTACTCGCGGCTGATTTGCTCGTTTCGACGGTTTCTCCTTTATTTTCAAGCTTGCTCTCGAACGAAACCACGGCGTTCTTAATGCGATTTCCTTCGGGACGCCGTGGAACGGCTCAGTCACGCAATTAAGCGATCAAGATTTCGCGAGTGCACCGGGTAAAAGATTACGCGAAGAAGCGGAACGCGGAGATACGAGGAGATTAATAATCGGATAACCCAGCGAGTTAATGTTTTCGCTATGGTGGGCGTCGCTACAGAGTCTCACACGTAGAACGAAGCGCCGTATTACAGGTGGAAACATTACGCACGCAGTCTTCAACATTCGAGGTCAAGTCTTTTAAAAAAAAAGAAAAGCCGATCATCGCAATAGCGCTTGTAATTCTTTGCGAAGAGAGGTAAGCGGATCGGGAGCACTTGTCTTCATTTTTGGCTCAATTTTTGTAGTTGATGACTATAGTCACCCGTCGTGTGTAGGTAGCGTCTCGTGACCAGTGACTACGGTCACTCGTTGTGCGTAGATAGCGTTTCGTGATCGATGACTATAGTTCTCCGTCGTGTGTAGGTAACGTATCGTGACCAGTATCTATAGTCACTCGTCGTGTATGGGTAGCGTCTCGTGGCTGGTGACTATAGTTATACGTTATGTGTACTTAGGTAGCGTCTCGTGGCCAATGACTATAGTCACCCGTCGTGTACAGGTAGCGTTTCGTGACCAATCCGTCGTGTGTAGGTAACGTTTCGTGACCAGTGTCTATAGTCACTCGTCGTGTATGGGTAGCGTCTCGTGGCCGGTGACTATAGTTATACGTTATGTGTAATTAGGTAGCGTCTCGTGGCCAATGACTATAGTCACCCGTCGTGTACAGGTAGCGTTTCGTGACCAGTGACTATAGTCACCCTCAGTAGCGAAAGGGTTAATAAACCGATTGCTTTCGCGGATCGTTTACGTCGGGACAGGTCGTGGAGGCATTTTATCGACAGCTGGAGAGAAATTCTTTCACCGTGAGAACCGCCACGGTTCCTCGAATCTATGCAACAGCGAGAAGAGCGTATAACGCGACTGTTTCGCCGACAGCATTCGATTCGCGACGCGATCGCTGAGAGATCCCTTCCGGCATATGTTCGTATGCGCTTGTTCGTGAAAATTTCTACCGAATCCCATTGAACGCGTTCGCCGGTTGAGCAGATTTGCCGCATGCAAAGCAGATGTTGAGGAGACGCGGGTGCATCGCGGACCCGCGGCCCGGGGCGCGCGGGGGACAAGGGGATGCAGAACAGGCGGTGCCGTTTCGTTGCGAGGTAGTTTGATGTATTCCGCCTCCCTTACGGCCAAAGTGCCGAACTTCCTGGATAGAAGAGAAACTTAGATAATGAAATTACGGTTATCGACGTTCATATTGGAGCTTACACACCGGTTGCAAGTTTCCCGGTCCTCGGAAAAACCTTCCGGGATAAGGCAAGACTCGGGGCGCAGATCAGCCGCGGAAACAGGGGAAAAGTTACGAGTCTGACCACGCCTCGTGACCGGAAATCCGCGAATTTCCCTGTGCCGTTGGATTGATTCCGCGCGTAGAAAGAAAAAGGGGGACTACCGGTTGCGTGGCTCTTTTTGGCGGGGCGAAGTCGAGGGAAAAGTTCCGGCTTTGAGGAAGGGACAAAGTCTGAGCTCTGAGGATGGAGGCACAGGCGAAAGGAGTCGATCCGCCATACTTAAACGCGAAGAGATGTCCCTGGTCGAAGGGGTGGGTGCTCGAGTTCCTACGTCGAATTCGTTTCTTCCACTCGAGTCCTCGGTCCTGGAACAAAACTCGCGAATTCCTGCGCTGCTGGTCGAATTTCACCCCCGGGTTAGGGGCGAAACTTTACTCGATCCTCGCGACTATAAGCGGCCCTGGTTATCGACTGGGAAACCGTCGTACCGAATTCCGTCCCGGAAATCTGTCCGATTTATCCTTCCCGGGAAGGTATGAAAATTTCTGTTTAAGATTAATAGAGAAAGCGCGAGGTGTCAGCTGTGCCTGACGTTCCGTTTCGACGCGAGCAAGCCGGTTATTACACGCACCGTACGGAAGGAAAGAACAATGAACAATGATTCCAGCGGGCTGACAGTTCGGATTTATAGCTTTACACGGTAGATAATACCATCTTGTCTCGCCGCTTTTCAAGAGGCCGGGAAATTTCTGGATCCTCCTCGGTTTCTCGAATTCGTCTCACGGTCGAGTCTCTCCGCTCGATACCGTCGTTCCACGTTTGATTAAAGCTCGTCGCGCAGAATTATCGGGATCGGAGTCGCCGAGTCTGGTAAACGAAAAGCCGAGCTGATGAACGGATAAAAAGTCGTCGACCCTGTGCAGATACTTTCGCGAATTTACTTCTCTTTGTCGGGCACGAGGGGGACACAAGGTGGTCGGTAGTTTCGTTATTTATGGCCGGTTTCTCGGGCGAGCCGGCTTAAAAATTTCACGTTCCGTCGATAACGTGCTTAGTAAACTTTTCTGTTACCCCGTTCGTCATCGGTGACGAGTAAAATACCCGTGGCGCACGGACCTATCATTCTTACTTTGCCAGGTGATACATCGCCGACCGTAAAGTAATAAATCGGCAAAGGAGCGTTCACGGCGACTTTATGGATGCATTAAACGCGAAGACATTCTTTACCCGGCTACACGTTTACGTACTTTGCTTTAAATAGGATGTAGACAAATGAGCCAAACATTTACCCCCCATCGAGAACTTTCCAAACTTCCCGTGCCGCCGCAATTTTCCTCCTTCCCGTGCATCGGGTAGCTCATCGATTACCCCACCGTGCAATTTTATTAGCCGCTTAGCTTAACCACGTGATATCGCTTTTAATCTTCGGCCAATTGCCCCGTTCCCCATGCGAGCGCGTATTCGCGATTATAAATAACCAGATGATCTAACGGTCGCGATAATCCCGCGGCGCGAAACGAATGGACTGGCCCGCGAGCATCTAATCCCAGATACGAGCATTTATTAAAAACCGGAGAAAGGGTGGACACCGTTCACGTGCCCCGTACCCCCATAAATTCCGCCGCTTTACGAGAAGCCGATAGCCCGATACTCGGCAACCCTTTGGGAACGAAAAAGTTTACAACGCTGCCTGTCTCCTCGCCGGCCTTTTTCCGCCGATGGCTCGGGTAATCTTGATATATACCGAGTGTTAAGAGCCACGCCGTGAAAACCTCTTAACGCGCTTGACCAGTAGTATGTCACGGCGCAAGAACGCTTAGCCATTTGTATTGTCGTTTCAGCGGCGCTAAAAATTTTCTTTATGCCGGCAATAAAACGCCCGGCCACGTTCCGCGAAGAAATATTTAACGAAAAACCAAGGGTTTCGCTTTTTTCCCGCCAAGCGTACTTCAAATGTCGGCCATTCGATATAGCGGCCGTATTGTACGTCCCGTAATGGCGACGATGGCACGAAAGAAGTATCCGAGATATATCCGAGTATCTCGGAAACGATAAGTTCCAGGACAAATGCACCGTACTTTTATATTCGCGGTAAAAGTGGGACATTCTAATTTTGAATAAACATAGTTGCCCTCTGCCTCCCCTCTGCCTCCAACCCCTCCCGCCGCAAAAATACCATTGCTCGGTTCTTTGTACTTCCTCGAATCCCGCAATTCCCGCGGGCAACATTTTCTCGCGTTGTTCGAAATAACGAAGATATTTAGGTGGACAGAGCTTGCGAGACGCCTGCACGTGACACTTATGGACAGAACAGCTAGACTTTCCGCACTTTTAAAGCGTGGACGCGGGAACACGCGTGGATATAAGGGACGGGGAAATTTTGTTTAAAACGTGGAAAATAATTTCACGAGACGTCTCGAACGACGCTGAAATTCGAAAGCTTGGCATTTCGCGCGAATGGCGTATCGCGTACAATCGTGGGATTACATTTAAAGAGGAAATTTCATTAGCGTTATACCACGGTAATGTTATAACGTCGTGTGATGCAGCAGTGAGTCTATTAAAGCGGTATTTAACTACGATGATGCTCCTCGGAACACTATATAAGCTTCGTTAAATAAGCGTAACTTTCGTACGTTGGCACGTGAAATTGAATTTTCTCGTTGTTACAATTTCGCCGCTCTGTGTATCGCGCATAATGCGTCGGTTTCGCTGAGACAACTCGATTTTTTCCATCGACCCGTGCCCCTATCGATATGCTTCCCGACAAGCCCGCAGCTATCGGGATTCTCTGGTGTTTTTGCGTTCCGAGGGAAAAGAAAGGAAAAATATGACACTCTGACCGATACGATACAATTTTATGGCTGACCAGAGACAAAACGAACGGGAAAAGGATCTTAATTCCTCGAAGCGTGCTCGATCATAAACGTCTCGACGTCCCGCCGATCGCTTCCGCTCCGTCCTCTTCGACAGGGTGGGACAATTCTAGGATCACGGGGTCCGGAATTTTCCGTTTGCGTGCAGTTTCCTTCCTCGATTTCCGGGCACGAGTGCAATGCAATTTCGAAATATCGACGAGGAGAGGAAGAGGAGAAGAGGACAAGCGACGCGAATTTTGAGGAGCGCCAAAGGCCAGTGTGTTCTCGCCATCTCGTCCTTTCGTTTATGGCGATATTTGCAGCCGCCTCGGAAATTATTGCTCCACGGGTCGGCTCGTATAAAGCGGTACAAGCTATTCGAAAACGAATAAAACTTTTTTCCCGTATTTTAAAGGGACAGGGGCGCGAAACCCTTTTAATAAAATCACCAGGCACGAAATATTCGTTTTGATATCTCTGGCCGCTGGTTTATATCCTCATTACGCGAGACGTTTTTCGTTCCGTGAAATCACCGCGAAATTTATGCGTTATCTAGCTTGAGGAAACCCGCGCGTCCCTTTTCGAGTAAGAAACGTCTCGAAATGTTTATTTCTTAATACCGAAAAATCCGCGCTGACGTAGTACCGTGAAAGTGCATAATTGCGTTCGTTATCTCGATGGGGGTTAATCTTCGGTTAATCAAATGCGAAAATGAAAATTCGGAATTCCGGTTATTTTTACCGACCCTGTGATAACGATAGCTCGCGTTCATACATAAAAATATATATTCATCGAAAATCCAGTACAATTGCAATTGGAAAGAATTTTATTTTAATATCCCCAGCGATGATTCTTCTAATTACGTATTCAACCCCTAGCATTATAACGACGAGTTTACCTCGCCATGAGTTTTTCGTCCGAAATTTCAGAAAGATAAGCTATCCTCGCCATACGATCGAAAATATTCCCCAAGCGCTTTAACAAGCTTTGATAATTTTATTCCGAACGAAATATCCGAGAAAAATACTAATTAAAATTAAACGTCCCTTCGTGATTGCATTGTATAGCGCGGGGGTTGAATTTTGCGCGGGAATAAAAAGCAGTATATCGTGCGTGATTAATTTATTTTAATTGAGCTGCAAAAATTTCCACCGCGTCGGACCTCTCGGACGCTAAATCCGCTCGCGTTTTGCCTCGAGTAGTTAGGAGCTGCTGACGAGATATCTCGCGAAATAATGCTGGGTACCGTTGGTACCGGAGCACCCGAAGCGCGACGTGTTAAGAGCTTGTCGGATAAGCTCCCGTGCCCGCCTCTGCGTTTATCAATCTGTCCTATTTCTCGGAGGCAGCGAGCCGTTCGATGCGTTGCAAAGGAGGGGCTAAATAAAACAATTTATAGTTTGCCGAGCGAACACTTGCCGCGACATCTCGATGAACGTTCCCCTGTGCCACGAACTTGCCCCAACTTTCTTGCGCAGCTGCAACTTCAAACAGACGCTCATCAGAGACTGCCCGAAGTTCCTCGTCGATACATTTTTAATAACTGCCTCTGTTAAAAATAAGCGCTCGACGAGACGCAATTATCCTCTCGCAATGGTCCCCTGACGGCTTAAAAACGTTTACCTCTCGCAGAAATCGATGGAATACAGGCAGAGTCGGAGGAAACACGCTCGGTCACGGTGTTTTCGAAACGGAACCACTTTCGTGCAGTTGCTCGAGGAAGAACGCACGCGACAGGGTACCTAACAAGCCTTCTCTCGGAGAACTACCGAAACTCTTTCGCAGCTCGAGAGAGAAGAGACGGAAAGCGACCCTGGAGGACGAAGACTCTTGAATTTTTTAATTTTCTCTGAAACTTTCATCGTCCTTAATACTCGTACTTATTCGTTGGGTCGACTGTATTAGGCAGAGACTCTAATCGAAGTGGAGAGAAAAAATGTTTCTGACGGTGTATGGGAGCTCGAACAGACAGGCTTGACAGTCTCTTGACATAAATTAGGGTATTCGAGATGGTTTCGATTGTAGTGGTCGTTTAACGAAATTGTAAATATGTTCCACATATGTGTCAACTTCTCGAGCTACTGTAAACTTAGGCTCGTTTGCTTGATATATTTTGTACTACTACATTGTCAATAAGGTGTAAGTGACACAAACGAGCAGAGATGAGGAAAGAAATTTGAGAAATTTTTTCTTTTAGACTTGACACATGATCGAAGACAGATTGATCATCAGTCGTTGATCAGCTGGTCCTTTTTGATATTATAATAAGTGATTCTATGATCAAGAAACGGATAATAGCTCGTGAGGTTCACTTAGTAGAGCCTGAATCTCGCTGTCATGTATCATTTATCGAGATCAAGAACCGGTGAATAACGGAGACAGGTGATTCGTGTCTGACAAGTCAATAGTATAATCGCCAGGGGCAAAAGTATGGGAGCTTGAATAGACAGGTGTGACAGTCTCTTGACATAAATTAGGGTGTTCAAGATGGGTTAAACTCTGGTGGTTGTTTAACAAAGTTGGAAGTGTGTTCCACGTATGTGTCAACTTCTAAAGCTACTGTTAACCTAGACTCGTTTGCTTTATATCTATTGTACGACTACACTGTCAGTTAGGTCTGAGCTACAGGGTCCGTGACATAAATAAGCAGAGACGAAGAAGGGAATGTTAGAAAATTTTTCTTTCAGGCTTGACACATGATCGAAGACAGATTGATCATCAGTCGTTGATCAGCTGATTGTTTTTGATACTTACATGTGACGCTCTGATCAAGGAACGGATAACTGCTCTTGAGGTTCATGTAGTAGAGTCTGAATCTCGCTGTCATGCATCATTTATCGGGATCAAGGACCGGCGAATAACGGAAACAGGTGATTCGTGTCTGGCAAGTGAATAGTACAATTGTCAGGGACGAAAGTTCAAGGAGGAGGACATTATGCGCGAAAGAATCATCAGTCCTGGGTCTCTCGGGCTGTGCCGAGAGCTCTGTCAAGGGCAGCGTGAATTTTTTACGCGGCTCTCTTTGTCACGGCCTCGAAACTTCAACGATTTAGCCGTCGACGTACGATTTCAGCGTTGGGGTCACGGGAGAAAGTGACAGTGACGGTGTGGCAAAGCTCGGATTATCGATTTTCCAGCTGGTAAAATATTTTTCGCTGGCGGAAAAAGAACGCAAAGACATGTCCTTGCCGAGCGTTGCTGAAAGGAAGCTTGAACGGCGTTAATTTCTCCAACGAGGAATCAAGTTCTTAGCCCGCTGTCGGACCAAGAAGCTACTCGCTCTTAGTTACCCTGTTTCGTGTCAGACCTTCTCGCTTTACAAGCGGGATCCGGATTAACGGATTGAATAAATTTCCTTTTTGTAATGGACTCTGGCTGCTTAACTCTAGCCGGTGTAATGTTTCTAGCTCTAGCTGACTGTCTGTTTCGTCTTTTTGTCGTTTTATCGTCGGTTACCTCCCCCCGTAAGGCGGTAATCTACGGCCGCCATGTTAATATTCCTATCTTGCGTTACTCGTTGTCAGACTTAACGTAGGAGGCTAAAGTAAAAGAGGCCAGAGGGATAACTTATCTCGCGGGTATTAAGATGATCAAAATTTCGAAATGAAGCGTTGCGCAATCTGGTTCGATTATTCCACGATTCTTCCTTTAATGTCCGCAGACGGAAACAATTTCGACGTCCCCAAAGTTCGAGACAGATCTCGTTCAGCTCACGAAAGACGCGCGACGTCGAAGCGAAACGATTTCCAAAATCTCAGACTGCTCGTCGCTGCCAGCGAAATTACCAACTGAGATGATTCGACGAGAAGTCGAGATGTAGCCTGTTTCGGAACTACCCCTGCGGAATCCATCGATTCGGTCCGAGGAGCAGCGAATGGGACAGGAATCCTTTGGAGTTGCAAACAGAGATTTGCATAACAGTGAAAGACGGCGGAAGCTCGAAGAAGGTCGTGCTAATACGGTAAAATGTTTCGAAGCGAAATTCCAAGTTTGCAGCGACGAGAGGCGAGTTCATCGCCGGTCGTCTGCGATCGATTCGGCGCGGATTAATCAGTCAACGGTTAACAGTGCGAATCCGACGCGGGTTTGTATCCGCCACGGTGCGAATCCATTATCGTCCGCATTGTAACGTCGCTGTGTTCCCCTGTCAGCTCGAACAACGTCTTCGTTATCAGACGATACTCTCCGCGGCGCGATTCGCGACGACGTTGATCATTTAACCGAACGCCAGGTCGACCTCGCCGAGCTTCAACCGCTGGTTCCATCGAGATTGGCATCGCAATTTTGACAACCTTTTAATCCCACGGGTACCGCAGTCGTGCATGCTGCCAACGACTGGCCAGCACACGAGTTAACGACTCCGATAATTTTGGAGAACTAAATATTTACCCGAACGTTGGCAAACGAACAAACAGACAAACAATGCGTGTAAAAAATAACCAGCGCAAAATTTCGACAAACACGCTGAAAATGTACGTAAACAAAGAACGTACGTGTTGCTTATGCACTCTATAATTAATACGCGTGGCACGAATGGAAGATTTTGTGAAAACATTGCGTCACTGAACGCGGCAACGCGGGTGCTGCAACTTTTAGGGGTTGGCCGGATGGAGCGATGGTAATTGATGTAAAAGCAACGACAAACGTCGGGTTTGGAAATCATCGTATCTTTCGATTCTCAATTTAGCGAGAGGATCTTGACGGAGTCGTGGTTCGGGATCGTGACAGAGAGTCCTTTGACGGGACGTTTCCGGTCTTTAAATGCGCGACGGATTCGCTTTATCGAGACCTACAGCTTCATCCGGGCTGCCAGCTACGAATTAGCCACTCTAAATAATAGCGTGTCTTCGGCTAAGGGCTGTTTTTTCCCGTCGATCCGTAATCGATTGGTCGGCGAACGGAACGGGGTCAATGAAATCAATCTGGGAAGGACGACAAGTCCTGTACGAATTAGCCTCTGCCAAGATGATATACACGGAAGTAGAAATCCGTTATGACCACAGACGGTGTAAACATGTTCCGTAGGTAGCATCGGGATATAAGCCGCATCCAATAGCATTTAGCTAGCATTGCAATTATCTCTATCTCTTGGATGAGACAGAGGCGCAGGCACGTCTCTCCTTTAGTACCTTGTTTGCGTCCATGCTCGGCGTTCCGCGTGATCAATCATCAAAGATGAGAAATCTCCCTGCCGGTGTTTCATCTGCCCCGATGAAACTGGACTGCTAAGCTGACGAAACGTTGGTTCGGTTGCTACTTGACGCTGTCCGCATCCGCAACCCTTAAGCGTGTAGCTTATCGACCACGGATTAACCTCGGGACAATCGTGATTCCGCGATATCGACTCGACGTGCGTTAATGGAACATCGGGTATACCTTTGTGCCGAGGAAATCCGCGCGAATATCTCAAGCGGACCGTCGTCCGGACGAGAACTTACAGAATCTCGTAAACGCGTAAGAGACTCGTCTATAGATCGGGTGGAATTCCTAAGATCGATTTGCGGTGGCAGAGGATCATCGACCCCTGGCAGGAGGCAAGACGTCTCAGGGATCATGATCGCGACGGGGTATCGCGTCGGCATCGCTTTCCATCGACGCATCGACGACGGAGGGTTGGGGCCAAGGGACGACGACGGGGCTGCCACGCCGCTCAAAATCAATATGCAATTCGCGAAACGTAGTTCGCGGCCTCGAATACAATTGCATCCGCCTCACCCCTAACCCCTAGCCGTCCGGCGGGTTCCCCTCTTGAATCGAGACCAGACCGTATCCACCCTCGCAGCGACCCTCCTTTTTTCACGAATATTGGATTTCGAGCCGGAATGGCCAATGCGATCCGATTTATTCGTGTTCCTCTGGTCGCCGGGCTTCGCCGCTGGATACAGCAGGCCCGGCATAAGCTCGGTCAATTCAATATGTATTGTGAAAATCGGAAATTATACGGTAACACGCGTATCCTGTCGGCTCGGCCCTTTCGTTTCTTTGCGGTTTATTCGTCCGCGCGTCCCGAGAATTGCGATCGCTCCGACGATTACCGGAGTATTCTGCCCCGAACTCCAACCGTCATCGACCGTTCGCCAGAATTTCAATCGCTTTCCCGTTGCAGCCATCCTCGCCTCGCCTCCTGGCTACCTTTTTCCCTTTTTTCCCATCCGAACGTCGCATCGTAACTTTCCCGGGACGTTTGTTCTATAGAATATTCGTAAGTTACGACGTCTATCGCGCGGCCGAACAATTCTAACGTCCGACGCGGTGAAAGGAAAATGGCTGCCGCGCGCGAAATGGCGCCGTTCGCGCGAGAAATTCCCCGCGCGGGAGATTCAAAACCGTGGTAGGGATAATTAAAATCTGTGATTGGAATCATCGAACTGTGAATTCAGTTTTCCTTTGATCTTTCGCGAATTTATTTCCGAGCGGCAGGTGGGCTTTCGCGTCGATATATGCAAACAAAGGAACACACTTTCGCGCGTGGAGGAAACAGACGAAGCAAAGGGCGTGGAACACGGTGGGTCACGAAATTCGCGGAACTTTCCAGCGGAGTTTGCAGACGTCGGAAAATGAAATAACCGCGCACTAGCACCGCCGTGAATTATTTCGAATCGATCTAACTTCGCGGTAATTTCCGGAGCAACGTTTACACAACGACTCTATTTAATTATTTCATTCTAATTTATTTGTCCTCGAGGAGGTGGTAACTCACGGTGCCCGTTGTTTTCCTGGTTAACAAAACGTGACCGCGGCTCGCTGCCGTGTTTAATGTACTATCGAACAAGTCCCTGTGCAAACGCCATGCAACAGACTCGGAGTAACGCGTTTCCAGCGGCTAGAAAAAAGGCTTGAACGCAAAGTGGTCCAGCGGGAACGTTTTGTTTCGAACGATAGCTACCTCTGTTAATTATCCATACAGTTATTTCCTTCGCGGCTGGCCCGATACGGTGCCTGGATTTTATTTGAACTTCGCGGGAAAATAAACCTGGGGTTCGAAACGCTGTACCTGTAAAGTCGGTGGAAACAAACAACCAGCGAGCGATTATGAGTATGGATAAATTATATTTTCCACGAGGTACACCATCGTCGAGATTAAACGCGATATACCGAGTGTCTAAATAATTTTTTACCACAAGAGCCATGGAAAAATATTTAAAGGGAAATTACATACTTTGCTGGCTTGAAGGATGTTTCAGGATAATTGTCATAGCGATGGAGAAAATTTAGATGGTCCACTGAAGTGGAACACCTTGTAGACGTAATATAGATGATTCTTTACACGATACCGAAATAAAATTTTAGCACGAACACGGTCTGCTTGGTTTACAATCCCAACGAACAGTAAACCGCAAGTTTCGATAGCCGATTTATTTCAGTAATTCAGAAATGTCGCAAATGTCGGTGTCCCAGGGAAATTCTGCCGGAGAAATTAACGAAGCACGGATTGAAACACGATTTTTCAAGAAAGAAGGCTCATATGGGAAAACGTTACACCGCATTTTCATTCATTATTCCACAGTTTTACTCGGCGCGAGTTCGCAACCGGCGTGTGCGGGTCGGTGATTAAAATACTCCTTCGAGTACTATGGGAACGCGGAATAAAAGGGGGGTGAAGAACGAAGGAGGGATATTATATTATCCGATAAAGTTTCGCGCAGTTTCCTAATTCGTTTGGCAACGAATGTTGTCTGGCAGGGTGAAGCAGCGTGGAATAAAAAATTCAATAAAGAACACCATCTCGGCGTTTCGCATCGGACCAAGTATTCGAATAACTCGCGCGTATCCTGCAGTATTTACAGCCAGCCTCTGCTCTCCACCGAGCGTTTCGCGTGTTTTAATCCGCCGAGAGAGAAGCTGCAGCGCACAGTTCGAAATAAAGCGGGCAATTTGGTTCCTTAATTACTCGAATAAGCCGGCGCTGATTATTCAACGAGCACCGCTGACGCCTCGAGGTAACCGCGAGGTCGCCGCGAAAAGCGGCCGAACGTCGAAGGCTGCCACGCTTCGCGGAATTCCGCTGAAATCGAAACAAATTGCTAGGCAGATTCGCCAAACAGAAACGCGTAATTTGGTTATTCTACGTTAGCAAGGGTTCAGCGATACCGTAGCTAAGAACCCGCAATTTTCATCGGCACGATCACGCTTTGCGGGTTAAGCCAGATGCAATCATGTATAATTCGCGGACTATAATTCAAGAGTGATCAGATACCGGACAAAGAGAAGGTGTTCTTTCTTAACACTAGGTTTGCCGACTTTTCTTGTATGCCTATATCTATAGACATGGGTCAATTTTATGCATGAACGGAATCAAATATTTTCTTTAAAAAAGAACTTGAAAAGCAACGTAATTATACATAATGAAGTATAAATTATATAAAATTTGTAATTTCTGTAGCAATTATTTTTAGTTAAATGTACATGATTTTTGTAATTTCTATCATGAAATTTGCTAAGTAAACCTAGTCTTAAGAAGAATTTATAATCTAGAATTTAAAAAAACTGCTTTATTTATTTATTTACTTTGGCAATTACTAATTCTTCGGTGTCTGAAGAATATTTAGTTAAACGGAAATATCACGATTTTAACAGTTATCGAAATTACAGAGATGAATTTTTGGTTTTAGATTTAGAATCACAGAACTGAAATTTTTCGAAAATCGCTATGGAACGTGGCATGAAAGCCTTTAATATTTGAATAAAATAAAAATTGTTTTGATTTTTCATCTGTTCAAACATACACGATGAAATACCGGGAGCGAAAGAGTATTATTTAGTTTGTCGCGTTAGACAAAATCGAAAAAAATAGCATTTTTCGGACTCCGGGCCCAGAATCACCCTTCAGATTAATTAACCAGTGAGTTTGTTTATCGAAAATTCTTTCCGCAAGTGCTAGGAAAATTCATTTGCAACTCTGCATTGAATTCGAGTTGCGCAACTTTTGATTTGCGAGGTCAAATGCGAAATGAATGACCATTGCAGTGTTACCCTTTTTCGAAACAAACAGATACGGTTAAAAAAGCAATATAAACAATAAACGCTTGGTCGAGTTTGATTGTACGCGCACTATTTGCGAACAACAGTAACAAGATAACTCGCAATCTCCGATTAACGGGTTAACAAGTGTTCTAATCGAATCGAATAACGCGTCGAGTCTCCGTTTCCGGTGTTATCGGGTCGCTTCGATTTCTCCTCGACAGTGTCGACTTTTCCCATCAGGGTTTCGGTTTTCGCCACCGGTAATTTCCCGCGATCCAAATCGACGCGCAATTCTCCGCTTCCGGGGAGAAATGGCCGATTTTTCACTTCCTCTTTCGAGCGCTGCAATCGCGCGCGACTTTTCAAACTAGCTATCTTTACCCGCCATTGCGTTCCGCGTGACTCACGGTGTTTATTAAATCACGGACACTTTTGACATTAATAGTCAAAATTAATTAATATAAGTCAAAATTAATATGTCGGAATATTCTCGAAGAACCTGGATTTCCCGGAAACAATCCGGCACTGCTTCCAATTTACGACAGGGTTCCTCTACATAGAGCAGACTAGCTGCATTCACCGCGATGGCCATCCCCGTGCGAGGGTTAATAGTTTTTATAATTAGCTTGGATATTGTTCCGAGCAAAGTGAGGGAGCGAACAGCAGTTTTTAATATTTCAGACTGCTCTGCCAGAGACGGAGATAAGGTGGCGCTGGGGGTGCAACCGGAAGGTGTACTCGCTGTGTATTAACGAGACGATGTTCCAGGGGTTGCACGATTAAACAGCTTACTAATCACGAAACGTTTGCACGCCATGCTAACCTTTCGACGGACTCGTGTTCTTAATAAATAGAAAACATTCCAGGGTAATTAGCTTTTGGTAATTAGACTAATTTCCTTCGCGTATTATAATCAACTTACAAACTGAATCTAGAAGCGCGTGCCTGCGAGAGATTTGAGAATAAATTGAGGGATTATAAACGATTTTAAAATACGGTTACAATTATGTAACTACAGCGCATGACTTGCAATACAATTCAAATTTCAGCAATGTATACGCAAATCGAAAGGAGAAAAAAGGAAAACCGAACAACTAATTGGCAAACAATATATTTTATCGAGCCAACAGGACAATACCTAACCAAAATCAAAGTTTCAAAATTCTAACCGAGTAAACGTAACAACGCAGCACAACCGGACATACACAACAATATAAAGCACGATATTCAAAAAATGAAAAGCGAAAAACGATAAAAAAACATTGATACTAATAGACAAGAATATGTTCTATGAAAGTACATACACAATTACAAATAAACAGAACCAGTTTCGCAAAAATAAGAGCCGATGTGAGACTGGCCAGTGACCAGACACAGACACTCTCACTTCCGGCACTATTTTACGAAAACGCGGAAGAAAATTCCGAAAAAAACCACTGATTCTGTTAGGGCAGATACTGCACTATCGAATAAGGTGACAATATTTGCAACAGCAGTCCCCATTTCGCCAAGCAAAACCCCGACGGGAATCTACGCAGTAGC
>NW_016933342.1:0-249 GCF_001483705.2 Eufriesea mexicana
CCAATGGCAGGTACAGCCATCTACTTGCCAGAGAATTGTTCTCTTGAAAATCTATAGCCTGTTGTAGCTCGGTGAATAGATCGCCTAACGCCTTCAATTCAATGGCTAGTACAGTCATCTACTTGCCAGAGAATAGGTCTATCCAAAATCTATAAGATGTCACAGCTTGGCGATTAGGTCGCCTATCGAAATCAATCTAATGGCACGTACAGCCATCTACTTGCCGGGGAAGAGGTCTATTCGAAATCT
>NW_016933343.1:0-932 GCF_001483705.2 Eufriesea mexicana
CAGAAACTCTGCGAATAGCAGCGCGTAGCAAAGAAGTCAGTGCTACACTGTCCTAACATAACAGAGCGTAACATAGCAAAACGCAAACTAACTCAACCTGTCGTGCCGTGGCAACTACTGCTGACCACACCAGAGCCGAGCAGCACAGATTAGGGGACAGGAGAGTTCAGAAATCCACAGAAACACAGTGTATAGACGAAGATCATGGCTATCGTAAAGGAACTATGCCTAACCCAACCTCGCAAATCTAACATAATAGTGATCGCGGCAAGTTACGTATGGTTAGGTTAGGTTAGATTATGTTTGGTCATGCTGCCTTCGTCTTTTGTGCTATGCACAGCAATGCGGTCGATTTCTACGCTCTACTGTGCCATCTGCACGGCTCTGCGGTTTCCAGGAATAGTGGTCTCGTCACGTTAGGTTGGGTTAGGTTTCGTTTGCTCAGGTTAGGATAGGATAGTTCCGACTTTTATGCTCTGCACTGCTTTTCGGTGGATTTCTGTGCTCTACCGTGCTATAATATGATCTGCTTGGCTCAGCGATGCCAGCTATAGTGTTCTCGGCAAGTTAGGTTGAGTTAGGTTACGTTTGGATAGGTTAGGCTTGTCTGGGTTGGATTAGGAGAGCTTTGACCTTTCTGCTATGCATTGCCACTCTTCGGACTTCTACCCGCTACTCTCCTTTAATATTTTCTGCTTGGCGTTGGGGAGGCCAGCATATTGGACTCCGCTCGTTGCGTTCATTTCCTCTACATTTGGTTGCGTCAGGTTAGGTTTGGTAAGGTAATGGAATCCTTGATATTTGTGCCATTCCCTGCTGTTTGGTAGCTGCCATCGCTCTACTATTCTCTAGTGTGTACTGCTTGGCTGTGCGGATTCAAGTAATAGTGGTCTCGGCGCATTACGTTAAGTTATATTACGATTGGTTCTATT
>NW_016933344.1:0-226 GCF_001483705.2 Eufriesea mexicana
AGAATTACAATGGCCATGGCTGGCCAATACAACCTTTCCTCCGTATTTATGCAAGAAAGTTACCTCACCACGACATTAGTGGAAAATGTCAATAAAGTTGCATTGTCGGGGCAGATTCAAAAGCATTGCAATGTCTATAGCACGGCAATAGTATCTTTTCTCCTTATTTATAAAGGAAAGTTACCGCACAACGATATTAGTTGAAATTGTTACTAAAATTGAATTT
>NW_016933345.1:0-217 GCF_001483705.2 Eufriesea mexicana
ACTAATATAGTGGTGAACTGACTTCCTTGCATAAATGAGGAGGATAGATTCTATTGGCGCTCTATAGCCGTAGCAGTGGTTTAGAATCTGGCCGGAATATTCAATTTCATTGACATTTTCCAATAATATCGTGGTGAGCTAACTTTCGTGCATTAATAAGGATGAAAGATTCTATTGACGTGCTGTAGCCATAGCATTGTTACAGGATATGGCAGGA
>NW_016933346.1:0-622 GCF_001483705.2 Eufriesea mexicana
CAAACCGAACGCAACATACCCAAACGTAACATAACTCAACCTAACATGACCAGACCACTATTGTTGGCCACCACAGGTACGAGCAGAGTGTACTAGAGCCCAGAAGTGCGCAGAAATCCACCGCATTGCAGTGAATGACACAAAAGCCGTACATATCGTAACCTAACCACACCCAAACCTAACTGAACGTAGCTTACCTCAATATAGCGTGCAGCGGCCCCATCTCCTGGCATCCCCAAAGCCAAGCTGAATATAGTAGAGCAATGTAGAGCGCAGAAATCCACCGAACCGCAGTGTATAGCACAAATGTCAAGGTAATCCTAACCAAGCCATCCTAACCTAACATAACGAAACGTAACGTTACTTAAGCTAATGTGCTGAGAATACTATTACAGTAAGTCCACCACAGAGCCAAGCAGAGCATATTAGAACACAATACAGCGCAGAAACAAACCGAAAAGAGGTGTTCAGCACAAAAGACGAAGTGGCATGTCCTAACTTGGCCAAATGTGGTATATCCAAACGCAATTTGGCTCAACCTAACCTCATGTGGCCACTATTTCTTGTATACGCAGAGACAAGCAGAATGTACTAGAGCACAGTAGAGCCCAGAATTCCACCG
>NW_016933347.1:0-872 GCF_001483705.2 Eufriesea mexicana
ATAAAAAAGGAGGAAATATTCGATTTTCGCGCTATACCCGTTGCAGTGCTATAGAATCTGGCTTTAATATTCTATTTTATTGACATTTTCGTATAACATCGTGGAGCGCTATCTTCGTTGCATAAATAAGGAGGAAAGTTTCTATTGGCGTGTTATAACCTCTGCATTGCTGTAGAATCATGCACTGTAGAATCATGCTGGAATGTTAAATTTTATTGACATTCTCGACTAATATCGTGTTAAGCTAGTTATCTTGCATAAATGAGGAGGAAAGGTTCTATTGACGTGCTATAGCCGTTGTAATGCTATAGAACCGGTCTGGAACAATCAATTTTATTGACATTTTCGGATAATATCGTGGTGAGCTAACTTTCTTGCATAAATAAGGAGGAAAAATTCCGTTGGCATGCTATAGCCGTTGCAGTGCTATAGTATCTGGCTGCAAGACATATTTATATTGACAGTTTTGGCTAATATCGTGTTGAGGTAACTATCTTGCATAAATAAGGAGGTAAGATTGTATTGGCGTGCTATAGCCATTGCAATGCCATATAATCTTGATGCAAAATCCAATTTTATTGACATTTTCATCTACTATCGTGGTGAGATAACATTTTTGCCTAAATAAGAAGGAAATATTCTATTTGCACGCTGTACCCGTTGCAGTGCTCTAGTATCTGGCTGGAAAATTCAATTTTATTAACATTTTCGAATTATATTGTGGTGAGCTATATATCTTCCATAAATAAGGTAGAAGGATACTATTGACGTGCTTTAGCGTTTGTAATGCTATACAACTTGTCTGGAAAAATCAATTTTATTGACATTCACGGATAATATCGTGGTGAGCTAACATTCTTGCACAAATAAGG
>NW_016933348.1:0-459 GCF_001483705.2 Eufriesea mexicana
GCATAAGAAGTTCTTCAATGGTCAGCTAACTTCGTGCAGTTTTTTATATGGACAGCTGTACTCTGCTGCTGCCCAAAAATATATTGGCAAGTCTGAATTCATCATAAGTGCTCTTGTCATCTCTCTGATGGATTTGTTCTTCCTCTCAGCAACTCCATTACACTGAGGGTATCCTGGCTGAAAACAAATCATGTTTTATTTCCTTTGATGTAACCAAACCTTGAGGTCTTGCCCATAAACTCACCTCCATTATCTGAGTATATAAGAACTTTTCGACTTCTTGACAGATTGATTTCCTTTCCATATCTTCAATCTTCTTATTTCTTCAGCTATCTGTGTCTTTTCCTACAAGAACAAGACCAATAATAACTCTCAAATAACCATCATTATCTAAAATGTATTTTTTACCTACTTTTAACATTGGCTTCAATGTTCCAACCAAGTATATCTGTGACAGCC
>NW_016933349.1:0-1525 GCF_001483705.2 Eufriesea mexicana
AATGTCAATAAAATTGATTTTTCCAACCAGATTCTTTGGCATTGCAATGGCAATAGCACGCCATTAGTATCTTTCCACCATATTAACGCAAGAAAGATAGCTAACCACGATATTAGTCGAAAATGTCAATAAAATTGAATTTCCCGGCCAGATTCTACAATATTGCAACGGCTCTAGCAGGCCAAAAGTATATTTCCTCCTTACTTATGCAAGGAAGTTGGCTCACCACGCTATTAGTCGAAAATGTCAATAAAATTGAATTTCCCGGCCAGATTCTACAATATTGCAACGGCTCTAGCAGGCCAAAAGTATATTTCCTCCTTACTTATGCAAGGAAGTTGGCTCACCACGCTATTAGTCGAAAATGTCAATAAAATTGAATTTCCCGGCCAGATTCTACAATATTGCAACGGCTCTAGCAGGCCAAAAGTATATTTCCTCCTTACTTATGCAAGGAAGTTGGCTCACCACGCTATTAGTACCCTTAAATATGCGAGAAAGTTAACTCACCACGTTATTAGTCGAAAATGTCAATAAAATTGATTTTTCCAACCAGATTCTTTGGCATTGCAATGGCAATAGCACGCCAATAGAATCTTTCCATACCAATATAATCTTTCCTCCTTGTTTATGCAAGAAAGTTAGCTCACCGCGATATTACTCGAAAATGTCAATAAAATTGAATTTTCCAGCCAGATTCTGCTGCATTGCAATGGCTATAGCGCGCCGAACGTATCTTTACTGCTCACCTATGCAAGGAAGATACTTCACCACGAAATTAGTCGAAAAAGTCAATAAAATTGAATTTTCCAGGAAGATTCTATTGCATTGCAATGCCTATAGCACAACATTACAATCAATCCTCCTTATATATGCGTGAAAGCTAACTCACCACGTTATTACCCGAAAATGTCAATAAAATTGATTTTTCCAACCACATTCTATATCATTGCAAGGCCTATAGCACGCCTATAGAATCTACCCTGCTTATTTAGGGAACAAGCGCAGCTCACAACGATAATAGTCGAAACTGTCAATAATATTGAATTTTCCAGCCAGATTCTGTAGCATTGCAAACCCTATAGCACGCCAATAGAGTCTTTCCTTCGCATATATGCGTGAAAGTTAACTCACCACGATTTTAGCCGAAAGTGTCAATAAAATTGATTTTTCCAACCAGATTCTTTGGCATTGCAATGGATATAGCTCGCCAATAGAATCTTTCCTCCATGTGTATGCAAGGAAGTTATCTCACCACGATACTAGTCGAATATATCATTAAAATTGAGTGTTCCAGCCAGATTCTACAGCATTGCAAGGGTTATAGCTTGCCAATAAAATCTTTCCTCCTTCTTTAAGCAAGAAAGTTAGCTCACCACGATACTAGTATAAAATGTCAATAAAATTGAACTTTCCATCCAGATTCTGTAGCATTGCTGTGGCAATAGCACGTCAAAAGAAACATTCCTCCTTATTTATGCAAGAAAGTTAACTGACCACGATATTAGTCGAAAATGTCAATAAA
>NW_016933350.1:0-1328 GCF_001483705.2 Eufriesea mexicana
TCCATACATTCATACATACATTCATCCATTCATCCATACATCCATCCGTCCATCCATACGTCCGTTCAAAGGTACATCCGTACATTCGTACGTCCATACGTCCATTCATCCATACATGCATACATCCATACATGCATACATCCATACATTCTTAAATCCATACATGAATACATACATACAACCATCCATCCATCCATACATCCATTCATCCGTACATCCATACATTCGTACACCCATAAGTCCATTCATCCATACATCCATACATTCATACATCCACACATCCATAAATCCATCCATCCATACATCGATGCAACCATACATACATCCATACATATATCCATACATACATCCATACTTCCATCCATCCATTCATCCATCCAATCATACATCCATCCATCCATACATTCATACAGATACACGTCCATACATCCGTACATCCGTATATCCATACATAAGTACACGCATATGTCCATTCATCCATACATCCATACTTGCATACATCCAGACATTCTTACATTCATACATTCATATACAACCATCCATGCATACGGCCATGAAACCATACATTCATCCATCCATACACCCATCCCTCCATACATCCATCCAGCAATACAACCACCCATCCATCCATCCATCCATCCATACATATATCCACCCATGCACCCATCCAACCATACATTCATACATGCACACATCCATAAATCCATACTTCCGTACATCCGTACATACATACATCCATACGTTCATACATACGTACATCCGTCCATCCACACCTCAATCCATCCATACATCCATCCATCCACACAACCATTCATCCATACATACATCCATCCATACATCCTTATTTCCATACATCTATCCATCCATACATCCATCCATCCATACATTCATACATCCATACATCCATAAATCCATCCATCCATTCATCCATACATCTACCCATCCATACATCCATCCACCAATCCATTCATCCATACATACATACATACATACATCAATACAGCATCCATTAATACATCCATAAACCCGTACATCCATAAATTCGTTCATCCAGTATGTTCATAATCCATACATCCATACATCCATACATGCATACATCCATTCATACAAAAATCCATACATCCATGCATTCATCCATCCATACGTACATTCATACATACGTCCATATATACATCCATACATCCATGCATACAAACATACATTCATCCATACATACATCCATAGATACATCCGTAAATGCATCCATACATACATCCATGCATACATCCATACATACATCCACCCATTCACCCATCCATAAATCCATCCAACCATACATCCATCCATCC
>NW_016933350.1:1393-2271 GCF_001483705.2 Eufriesea mexicana
CATCCATCCATACATCCACCCATCCATACATAAACCCATCCATACATCCACCTTCCATACATCCATCCACCCGCACATCCACCCATCCATACATCCACTCATCCATACATCCATCGAACCATACATCCATCCCTCCATACAAGCACCCATCCATACTCCCATCGATCCATACATCTATGCACCCTCACATACATCCATCCATACATTCAAACATCCACACATCCATAAATCCATCCATCCATACATCCATGCAACCATACATACATCCATGCATATATCCATACATACGTCCATACTTCCATCCATCCATACATCCATCCATCCATACTTCCATGCGTATATACATCCATCCATTCATACATGCATATATCCATCCATACATATATCCATACCTTCATTCATCCATACATCCATTCTTCCGTACATCCATTCATCCGTACATCCGACCCTCCATACCTCAATCCATCCATACGTACATCAATCCATACGTCCATCAATCCATACATCCATCCATCCATACACCCATCCTTCCATACATCCATCCATCCATACATCCATCCATCCATACAACCACCCATCCATACATCGATCGATCCGTACATCTATCTATCCATACATCCATCCACACATACATTCATTCATCCACACATTCATATACCAATAGTTCCATACATCCATCCACTCACACATCCAACCATTCATACATCCATCGATCCATACATCAATCCATCCATACATCCATCCACCCATCCATTCATGCATCCATACAGACATCAACACATACATCCAAACATACACCAGTATATTCATCCATTCGTACATCCATAATTCCACACATCCATACATACATAAATCCACCCATCCATGCACTCATACAT
>NW_016933351.1:0-7857 GCF_001483705.2 Eufriesea mexicana
ACCCAAACGAAGCCTATCTCAACCTAACGTGCCGGGAACACAATTGATGGCAGACGCAGAGCCAAGCAGAGCGCATTAGAGCACTGTAAAGCGCAGAAATCCACTGAACAGTAGTGTATAGCGCAAAAGTCAATGCCATCATATCAAACCTAACCAAATGTAACATGAGCAGACGTAACGTAACACAACCTTAAGTGTCAGCACGTTATTGCTGTTCTCAAGAGGACTAAGCAGAGTATAGCAGAGTAATGTAGGTCGCTGGAATCGTCGGAAGTACGGTGTATAGCCCAAAAGTCAGAGCTCAGTTGACCAAAGCCTGACCATAACTAAACTGACCGAATGTAATCTATCTCAACCAAACGTGGCACGACCACTATTGCTGGCCTTCCCAGAGTCGAGAAGAGTTCGGTAGCGCAATAGAGAGCGCAGAAATCCACCGAATAGCAGTTTATAACACAAAGGTCAAAGACGTCGCCTCTGAACCTAATCAAACGTAACATAACCAAACGCAGCATGACTCAACCTGAAAAGCCGTGACCACTATTGCTGGCCTTCCCAGAGCCAAGCAGAATATACTAGAGCACACTAGAGCGCAGAAGTCCGCCGCATTGGGGTGTAAAGCGGAAAGTAACGGATATCCTATGATATCCTGACCAAACCTAACTTAACCTAAAGTATCTAATTCCAGCCTAACGTGTCTAGCCAACTACTGCTGAACTCCACATCGCCAAGCAGGGTGTATTAGCCGAGAGTAGAGCGTAGAGGTCCATAGAAGTGCAGTGTATAGCACGAAAGACAGTGACATACTGCCACAACCCAAACAACCTAAACCCCAGCCAAACGAAACCCATGGCAGCGTATCGAGCCGCGGCCACTGTTTCTGTAATTCCCAGAGTAAATCAGGAAGCATTATATCACAGTAGAGCGCAGAAGTCCAACATATAGCTGTGTACAGGTCGTAGCTGCCCTATCCAAGCCTATCCAAACGTAAGCCAGCCATGCGCAACCTAACTGAGCCTAACGTGCGGAGACTACAATTGCTGGTCTCATCAACGTCAAGCAGATCATACTAAAGCGCGGCAGAGCGCAGAAAACCATCGAATAGCAGTGAATAGGCGAACGTCGAATCTATCCCATCCTAACCTAACAGAAACTTACCTAACTAAACGTATAATAACTCAACATAACGAGACGCTTCCACAAATCCTCGCGGTGCTTGAGAGAAGCAGATCGCGATAGCGCACAATAGGCCGCAGAAGTCCATAGAATTGCAGTGTGCAGCACAATTCCTGCCTAACCCAGCTTAACCTAGCCCAACTGAACGTAATATAACTCAACCTAACGTGCCGCGGCCACCATTGAAGAGTCTAGCAGATTAGTGTAGACCACAGTGGTTGGCAGGTATGCATCGAACATCTGTTTATGGCACGAAAGTCAAAGCTAACCTTGCCAAACCTAACCTAACCTAACTTAACCAAACGTAACGTAACACAACCTATAGTTCCACGACCGACATTGCTCGCCTCACCAGTGTAGAGTAGAGTATAGTATAGCAACGAAGATCGCAGAAATCCACCGAATAGCAGTGAGTAGCACAAAAGAAAGAGTTACCCTTTCCTATCCGAAACAAACGTAACACAGAGAAACGTAGCTTTGCCCAACATAACGGGCCGCGGCCGCCATTTCTGACATCCGCAGAGCAAAGCAGAGAATATTAGATCGCAGTAGAGCGCAGAAATACATCGGATAGCACTGTAAAGCTCAAAAGTCACGGCTATAATCTCCTTACCTGACAAAACGTAAAACGAACAAACGTAACGTAGCACAGCCTGTGGTGCCACGACCACTACAGCTGGCCTCACGATAGCTGGCAAGAGTATAGTGGAGTAATGTAGGTCGCTGAATTCGACCGGACAGCAGTGTATAGCACAAGAGTGAAAGATGTCCCAACCAAACCTTACCAAACCTAGCTTAACCGAACTGAACATAACTTAGCCAAACCAGCTGCGACCACTCTTCCTGGCGTCCCATGACAGAGGTCCATAGGATATCAATGTGTAGCACAACAGTCGAAGCTATCCTAACCAAACGCAACGTAACCTAACATAACAGAACGTTTTCTAACCCATTCTAACTTGCCGCGAACACTATTGCTGGACCCCCGTGAGTCGGGCAGAGTATAGTAGAGCTATGTAGAACGCAGAGAGGCTCCGAGGAGCAGTTTATAGCACAAAAGTAATAGCTACCCTATCCTAACCTAACCAAACTTAACCTAACCAACGCAGCATAACTCAACCTGAATTGCCGATACCGATATAGCTGGCCTCCCCACGGCCAAGCAGAGCGCATTAGAGCAACGCAGAGCGCCGAAGTCGTCCGCACAACATTGTATAGCAGATGAGTCAAAACTGTCTTAAGCAAACCTGACCAAACCTGACCAAGGCACATTTAACATAACTCAACCTAACGAGCCGAGGTCATAACAACTGGCGTCCATAGAGACAGGCAAGTGGTGACAGCACGCAGAAGGACGCAGAAGTACATCTAAGAGCAGTTTACACCACAAAAGTCAAGGCAACCCGAACGAAACCCAGATTAACATGACCCAACAAAACGTAGCCTAACGCAACCTAGCGAAGAAAGCAATCACTGGACTCCACAGATTCGTGCAGGGTATAGTAG
Source organism: Eufriesea mexicana (assembly GCF_001483705.2). Taxonomy (NCBI): domain Eukaryota; kingdom Metazoa; phylum Arthropoda; class Insecta; order Hymenoptera; family Apidae; genus Eufriesea; species Eufriesea mexicana. The sequence continues at coordinate 2,683 of NW_016933351.1, forward strand.
AGCAATGAAGTGCGCAGAGACCCACCGAAATGCAGTGTATAGCGCATAGGTCAAGATTACCCAATCCTATCGAAATCAAACGTAACATAACCGATCGTAACCTTACTCGACCAGACGTGCCTACACCTCTGTTGCTGTCCTCCATAGTGCCGAGCAGAATATACTAGAGCACAGTAGATTGCAGAAATTTGCCCCATTGAAGTGTAAAACAGAAAAATATAGGGTATCCTAACCAAATCTTACCTAACCTAACCTAACCTAACCTAAACTAACTCAAGGAAACGTACGTACACCACTATTGCTAACATTCACAGAGCCAAGCAGAATATACTAGGGCACAGTAGATCGCAGAAAATCGTGGCACTGAAGCGTGAAGCGGAAAAGTGGAGGATATCCGTGATCTATCACGTCCTTACTTAACATATCCAAACGTAACCAAGCCCAACCTAACGTGCCTAGCGAAATAGTGCTGGATTACCCATCACCATGCAGGGCATACTAAGGCACAGTAGGGTACAAAAAATCCATCGAATAGCAGCGCATGGCTCAAAATTCAAAGCTGTCCTTTCCGACCCTAACGAAGCGTGACGTAGCCAAACGTGACATAATTCAAACCTACATGCCGCCACCACTTTTGCTGGCCTCCCAAGGGTGGAGCAGAGAATAGTAGCGAAATGTAGAGCGCAGATGACTGCCGAATAGCAGTGTATAGCAGAGAGGACAAAGCAACCCTAGCCAAACCCAAGCTAACCTAACCTAGCCGAACGTAACCTTACTCAAACCAACGCGCCGAGACCTCTGTTGCTGGCCACCCCAGAGCCATGCAGAACATATCAGAGCAGAGTAGGGTAGAGAAGCACACCGAAGAGAAGTATATAGCTCAAAAGTCAAAGCTATTCCCTCCTCCCTAACCATTCGTAACGTAACCAAACGTAACGTAACATAACTTGACGTGCACGAATTCTATTGCTGGCCTCCCCAGTGTCGAGCAGTGCATAGTAGAGCAATGTAGAGCGCACGAATACAACAAATATCCGTTATATCACAAAAGATTGCGTTACCCTCCCTAACCTAACCAAGCCTAACATAAGCAAATATAACACAATCCAACCCAAGGTGCCCAGGACACTATTGCCGGCCTCCCCATCGCCAGGCGTGTCATATTGGAGGAGAGTATAGCTCAGCAAGCCACCAAATAGCAATGTATAGCTCAAAAGTCAAAGCTATCCTATCCAAACCTGTCCAAACGTAACATAAGCAGACGTAACGTAACTCAACCAAACGTGCCGAGACATCTATTGCTGCCAACCTCAGATCCAAACAGAGTATATTAGGGGAGAGTAGAGTTCGAAAATCCATAGAATCGCAGTTCATAGCAGGAAAGTCAAAGCCATACAAACATAACCCAAACAAACATATCTTAACCACACGAAACCTAGCACAACATAACGCGCCGCTCTCACTATTTCTGGACTTCGCAGAGCGAAGCAGGCTATAATATATAACAGTGGAGCTCAGAAATCCACCGAATAGCTGTGTTTATCACAGAGGTTGAAGCTGTTCTAACCAAACCTATCCTAATCTTGCCAGGCAAAGCGTAACCCATCTCAAGCTAGCGTGCCGAGACCACTATTGCTTGCCTCCTCAGATCCAAGCAGAATACACTAGAGCACAGAAGAACGCAGTAATCCACCGCACTGCAGTGTGTAGCGCAAAAGTCAAAGATATCCTAACCTAACCGATCCGAACCCAACCTTGCCGAACGTAGCCTTACAAAATGTAACGTGCCGAGGATACTATTTCAGGCCTCCACAGAGCCCGGCAGAGCACACTTGTGTAATCTACAGCTCAGAGATCCACCGAATAGCAGTGTTCATAGCAAAGGCCTTCTTAATCCTGTTATAACGTAACCAAGTGTATAGCACAAAAGTTAAAGCTGTCAGATTCTAAACTTTCCAAGCGCAATATAACCAAACGCAACCTAACGTAACCTTACGTGACGATATCTATATTGCTGGCCTCGCCACTGCCAAGCAGAACATGCTAGAGCACAGTAGAGCACAGAAAGTCACCATATAGCAGTGCATAGCACAAGAACCAAAGATATCATAACCTAATGTGACATAACCTAACCTAACCGAACATAGAGTAACTAAGCCTAATGAGCTGAGACCTCTCTTTCTGGCCTCCCCGGAGGAAAGCAGAATATACTAGCGCGCAGTAGAGCGCAGAGATCCACCCAAGAGGTGTGTATATCACAATGGTCAATGCTATACTCTCTTAAATTAACCAACCGTGACATACCCGAACGTAATATAAATCAAACTAACGTGACGCGACCACTATTGCTGGCCGCCCCAGAGTAAAGCAGATCGTTCTAGAGCGGATGGTGTCCAGAAAACCATAGAATCGAGGTGTATAGCAGAAGAGTCAGAGATATACACCCCAAGCTCAAACCACCGTAACCTAACATAACGAAGCCTACCTATACATAACGTTGCGCGACCACCATTCATGGACCCTAGGTGGTGAAGCAAAATATATTACAGCACAGTAGAGCGCAGAGATCCAACGCATTGCAGTGTATAGCATAAAAGTCAAACGTATCCAAACCATACGTGACTTAACCTAACCCAACCAATCTTAGCCCAACTCAACATATCGTGCCTGGACAGCTGCTGATGGCCTACGCAGAGCCAAACGGAATATACTAGAGCACAGTAGGGCGCCGAAGCCCGCCTAATTGCAGTCAACAGCACGAAAGCCGGAGCTACCATATCCTAATTTATCCAAATTTAACATAACCAAACGTAGACTAACACAACTTAACGTGCTGCGACAACTATTCCTGGCCTCCCCATGGCCACGCAGAATATAGTGGAGCACAGTCGGGCGCAGATATCCAAAGAACAACAGTTTATAGCACGAAATCAAGGCAATCCTTACCGAACTTCGCCTAACCTAAACCAACCAAACATAACCTAACTCAAACTAACGTGCCGAGAACACAGTTAATGGACACCCAAGAGCCAAGCAGGACATGATAAAGAACAGTAGATGGGAAGAATTCACCGTATATCAGTGCATGGCACAAAAGTCAAAGAAATCCCAATCAAATTTCCTAACGAAATCCAACGGTACGTAACCTGAAAAAAACCTAAAGTGCCGAGAACGATATTACTGGCCACCACACAGCCTGACAGAGCATACTACTGCGCATCAGAGGACAAAAAACCTCCGAATAGCAGAGCACACCACAAAAGTCGAAGAAGCCTATCCTAACCTAGCCAAACGTAACATAATCGAACGGAATCTAACTGAAACTCTCGTGCCGAGGACACCATTTCTGGTCTCGCAAGAGACAATCTGGATATACTAGAGCGCAGTAGACCGCAGAAATCCACCGCAGTGCAGTGAGTAGCACAAAAGCCGTAGATATCCTGACCAACCTGACCTAACCTAACCTAACCGAACGCAGCATGACACAACACGTCTTGACGGGATCACTGCTCCTGGCATCCCAAGAGCAACGTAGAATCTTGTAGAGCACAGTAGATAACAGGAATCCACCGAAAAACGGTATAAGGCACGAAAGTCGTAGCTACCCTAGCAAAAGTCAGCCTCACCGACTCAACCAAACGTACCCTAACACAACCTGACGTGCTACGACCACCATTGCTCGCCCCGCAGAGTCGAGCAGAGAATAATAGAAGAATATAGAGCGCAGAAATCCATCGATTAACAGTGTATACCACAAAAGTCGAAGACAACCTAATCCAACCTGTCCCAAGCTAACCTAACCAAACGTAGCCGGCTAAGCATAACGTGCTGAGACTACTATTTCTGGCGTCCAGAGCGTCAAGCAGAGAATATTAGAGTACAGTAGAGCGCAGGAATCCACCGAGTAGGAGTATTGGATATAGGAGTATTGCGTAAAGGTCAATGCTACTCTCCCCTAAACTCACCAATCGGCACATAACCTAACGTAACATAACTCAACCTAACACGCAGCGACCAATATTTCTGTCCTCCCCAGAGGCAAGCTGAGAATAGTAGAGCACAGTAGAGCGCAGAAATCCACGGAACAACAGTATATACCAGGAAAGTTAAAGTTATCCAAGCCTAACCCAGACGAACGTATCGTAACCTAACGTTACCTAACCAAACTCAACGTGCCGCGACCGCTACTGCTGGCCTCCACAGAGCCAAGTAGAACATATTAGAGGAGAGCAGCTCGCTGATGTCCATAGACCGGCGGTGTATATCACAAAGGTTGAAGACACCCTAACATAGCCTGCCCTACAACCCTACGCTAACCTAACAAAATGTAGCCTAACTAAACATAACGTGACGAGATTACCATTGCTGTCCTCGCTAGAGCCAAGCAGAGAATATTGGGGCAATGCATAACGCAGAAATCCACAGAAAAGCGGTGTATAGCATAAAAGACGATACTACCCTAGCAAAACCTAACCATACCTGACCTAACCACACGTAAAATGTCCCAACATAGCGTGCCGCGACCTCAATTCAGGCGTCCACAGGGTCAAGCAGAGCGTGAAACAGCACAACAGAGAGCAGATATCCACCCAGTAAGAGCGTATAACACAAAGGTCAATGCAGTGCTCTCCTAACCTAAACAATCGACACATACCCAAACACAATTTAAATTAACCTAACTTTCCGAGACCACTGTTACTGGAATCCGCAGAGACTGGCGGAAAACACTAGAGCACAGCAGACCGCAGCAAGCCACCAAACAGCAGCGAAGATAACAAGCGGCCTAGGTACCTTAACCTTACCTGACCTAATATATCCATACGTAACGTAGACCAACTAAATGTAACGAGCCGAGTCCAATACTGACGACCTCCCCATCGACAAACAGATCATACTAAATCAGAGTAGAATGCAGAAGTCCAAGGAACGGCAATGTATATCAGAAAAGTCGAAGCTATCCTAATCCAAAGCATACCAACCTATGCTAACCGAACCTAACCTATCTCAATTTAACATCCGGAGACCACTATTTCTGGCATCACAGAGACAAGCAGAGCATGCTAGAGCGCAGCGGGGAGCGGAAGTCCGCCGCAATACCGTGTACAGGTCAGATGTCGAAGATAACCTAACCTTACCGAAACAAACCTAACCGAACCAAACGTAACCTAACTAAAT
>NW_016933352.1:0-1546 GCF_001483705.2 Eufriesea mexicana
TCTATTGGCGTGCTATAGCCATTGCAATGGTTTAGAGTCTGGCTCGAAAATTCAATTTCATTGTCATTTTCAACTAATATCGTGATGAGCTGTCATCCATGCATAAATAAGGAAGAAAGACACCATCGGCGTGCTATCTTCATTGCAGTGCTATAGAATCTGCCTCGAAAATTCAATTTTATTGACATCTACGACTAATATCGTGGTGAGGTACCTTACTTGCATAAACAAGGAGGAAGGATTCCATTGGCCAGCTATGGCCATTGCTATTCTATAGTATCTGCATGGAAAATTCAATTTTATTGACATTTTCGACTAATCCCGTGGTGAGCAGACATCCTTGCATAATTAAGGACGAGGGATTCTATTGGCGCGCAATTGCCATTACAATGCTATAGAGTGTTCCAGGGAAATACAATTTTATTGACATTTTCGAATAATATCGTGTTGACCGACCTTTCTTGTATAAATCTGGACGAAAGATACTATTGGCGTGCTATGGCCATTGCAATGGTATAGAATCTGGCAGGAAAATTCAATTTTATTGACATTTTTGACTAATATCGAGGTAAGGTAATTTTCTTGCATAAATATGGAGGAAAGGTTCTATTGGCGTGTTATAGCCATTGCAATGCTTTAGAATCTGGCGCGAAAACTCAATTTCATTGACATTTTCGACTAGTATCGTGGTGAGCTAACTTTCTTGCATAAATAAGGAGGAAATATTCTATTCGCGTGCTATAGCCACAGCATTGCAATAGAATCTGGCTGCAAAATTCAATTTTATTGACATTTTCAACTAATATCGTTGTGAGCTGACTTCCGTGCATAAATAAGGAGGAACGATTCTGTTGGCGCGCTATAGACATTGCAATGCAATAAAATCTGACTGAAAAATTTAATTTTATTGACATTTTCGACTAGTATCGCGGTGCCCTAACTTTCATGCATAAATATGGAGGAAAGATACTATTGGCGTGCTATGGCCGCTGCAATCCTATAGAAATTGGCTGGAAAATTAAACTTTATTAACATTTTCGACTAGTATCGCGGTGCCATATCTTGCGTGCATAAATATGGAGGAAAGGTCGTATTGTCGTGCTATGGCCGTTGCAATGCTATAGAACCTGCATCGTGAATACAATTTTATTGACATCTACGACTAATATCATGGTGAGGTAACTTACTTGTATAAATAAGGAGGAAAGATTCTATTGGCCAGCTATAGCCATTGCAGTGCTTTAGAATCTGGCTGGAAAATTCAATTTTATTGACACTTTCGGCTAATATCGTGGTGAACATACTTTCTTGCATAATGAAAGAGGAAGGATCCTGTTGGCGTGCTATAGCAATTGCAATGCTTTCGAATCTGGCTCGAAAACTCAATTTCATTGACATTTTCGACCAGTATGGTGGTGAGATAACTTTCTCGCTTAAATAAGGAGGAAATATTCTATTTGTGTGCAAGGGAAACAGCATTGCAGTAGAATCTGGCTGTAAAATTCAATTTTATTGACATTTTCGACTAATATCGTGGTGACTTAAC
>NW_016933353.1:0-3565 GCF_001483705.2 Eufriesea mexicana
CAATCCATCCACCCATCCATACAACCTTACATACATCCATGCATAAATCCAACCATACATCCACACATACGTCCATCCATGCATCCATACATACATCTATACATACATCCATACATTCATCAATAACTACATTCATCCATCCATACGACCATACATCCCCACATCCATATATCCATAAACACATCCATTCGAATTTCCATCTATCGATACATGCATCCAAGTACAATCATCCATAGTTATATACATACATACATCCATCCATCCATACATACATCCATCCATATATCCATACATCCATCCTTCCATCCATCCATACATCCATTCATCCATAAAGGCATCAATTTGTACTTCCATCCATCGACACATCGATCCATCCACACATCCATACATATATACATTCATACATTCATATATCCGTATATCCGTCCGTCCATATCTCAATCTATCCATACATCCATTCATCCATACCGCCATCCATCAAAACATCCAGCCATCCATATCTCCATCCTTCAATACATCCATCCATCCTTACATCCACCAATCTATACATCCGTGGATCCGTACATCCATCCATCCATACATCCATCCACCAATTCATCTTTCATGCATAGATCCATACATACATCAAACAAACATCCTTCCATCCATAAATACATCAATCCATACATCCGTCCATCCATCTATACATCCATCCATTCATCCATCCATCCATATATGCATCCAGCCATTCATCCATCCATACGTCCATACATACATCTATATATACATCCGTACTTCCATCCATCGATACATCGATCACACCCATACATCCATGCATATATATATACATACAACCGCACATACGTAAATAAGGCGATCCATACCTCAATCCATCCATCCATCCTTCCTCCCATCCATCCGTCCATACAACCATACATCCATACATCCATCCTCCCATACAACCATACATCCATACATCCATCCTCCCATACAACCATACATACACCCACACATACATTCATACATACGCCCGTACATGCAACCATTCATACATCGATACATACATAAATGCATCCATGCATCCATCCTTCCGCACACCCCCTCACCCATACGTCCTCCCACATATGCATCCGTCCATCCATAAATTCATACATCCGTACAAACATCCATCCATACATCCATCCATACATCCATCCATCCATTAATCCGTGGACCCTTACATCCGTCCATCCATCCATACGTGCATACAACCATACAAACACCCGTACATACTTTCATACATACGTGGATACATACATCCATCTATCCAAACATCCGTCCTTCACTACATCCATTCATACATAAGTCCACCCATCTATACATTCGTCGGTCCGTAAATTCGTACATCCTTTCAGACAACCATACATTAATCCATACATCCATACATTCATCCATCCATCCATACATGCAGCCATCCATACATCCGTCAATCCATACATCCATACATACATATATACATATATACATCCATACATCCGTCCATCACTACATCCATACGTACATCTATACATACATCCTTGCGTTCATCCATACTTACATTCATCCATCCATACACCCATACATCCACACATCCATATATCCATAAACACATCCATCAGTGATTCCATCCATCGATACATGCATCCATCCACACATCCATACATGTATGCATCCATGCATCCAGCCATTCATCCATCCATACATCCATCCACCGATACATGTATCCATCCATACATTCATACATACATCTATTCAACCGTACATACGACCATACATACAACGATACATACATCCATGCATCCATATGTCCATAAACACATCTATCCGTACCTCTATCCATCGATAAATTCATCCATCCACACATCCATACTTATATACATTCGTGCATCCGTACATCCATCCATCCACACATCCATCCATCCATACATCCATTCTTCCACACATCTATGCATACATACAACCACCCGTCCATATATCCACGTATCCATACATCCATCCACCCATACATCCATCCAACCATCCATCCATCCATAAATCCATACATCCATACATTCATACATAAATACATCCATACATTCATTCATACATACATCCATATATCCACACATCCATCCATACAGACATCCTCCCATACGTCCATCCATCCATGCATCCTTTCACCCTTAGATTCGTGCATGCACACACCCATACATCCATACATACATACATCCATAGATCCATACATTCAAACATACATACATCCATACATTCATTCATACATACATCCATACAACCACACATCCATCCATACAGTCATCCTCCCATACGTCCGACCATCCATACATCCATCCTTCCATACATCCATCCATCCATACATCCATACATCCATACATCCGGACATCCATACGTTCGTTCATCCATACATCCATACATCCACACATCTAGAAATCCATACATCCATCCATCGGTACCTGCGTACATACACTCCCACATACATCCACACATACATCCGTACATCAATACATATATACCACAACCCATTCACGCAACAGTCCATCCATACAGCCATCCATCCAACCATACATCCTACCGCATTTCCATCCCTCCATACACACATGCATCCATACGTCAACCGATCCATACATACATCGATCCATACAGCCATACATCCATACATCCATACATCCATACATATATCCGTATATACATCCATAAATCCATACATGCATACAACCGTCCACCCATACATCCATCCATCCAGACATCCATATACACACATCCACACATCCATAAATCCGTCCAATCATACAACCTCCCATGCATACATACGTCCATACATACACTTATCCATCCATACAGCCATCCGTCCATACATCCATCCATCCATACATCCTCCCATCCATACATCCATCCACCAATCCATTCATCCAACCATACATTCATATGTATATCAATACATACATCCATCCATCCCTACATACATAGATCCATACATTCATTCATATGTACATCCATACTTTGTTACATCCATTCATACTTACATCAGTACATCCATACATCCGTACATCTACACATCTACACATCCAAAGCATACATTCATCCATCCAACCATACATCCATACATACATATATACATACATACATCCATACATCCGTACATCAATACATCCATACGTACATCTATGCATACATTCATGCGTTCATCCATACCTACATTCATCCAACCATACACCCATACATCCACACATCCACATATCCATAAACAGATACATCAGTGACTCCATCCATCGATACATGCATCCATCCACACATACATATATATATACATCCATGCATCTATCCATACATCTACCCATACATCCATACATCGATACATGCATCCATCCATACATACATCCATCCATACATCCATACATACATCAATTCAACCGTACATACGACCATACATACAACGATACATAAATCGATTACGATACATATATCCATAAACACATCTATCCGTACCCCTATCCATCGATACATCCACCCATCCACACATCCATACCTATATACATCCGTGCATCCGTACATCCATCCATTCACACATCCA
>NW_016933354.1:0-354 GCF_001483705.2 Eufriesea mexicana
GATACCCCATAAGTATTGATATCTTCGCTGTCTGACTTACTTCTCCCATTTAGTACTACCATGTCAATTTCCTCCATCAGCTCACATATTAGTCTACTCCTCTTGGTGATGGTTGAATCCGAAGCATGTCTTTTATTTTCTAGGTTTGTGTTAAGTAACCATTACTCGTCTATCTGCTTGAGGTTTCCAATTTTTGTATTGAAGAAGTCTCCACCTCCAACTATGGTATTGCCTGTGATTGATATTGATGGTACTGATGCGTGATGCCTGTGATTCCTACTATGGTTTTGCTAAGATTTGTTCTAATATTTTTTTAATCGATGTTTTAATAAAAATTTTTATTTGTTCAATGGG
>NW_016933355.1:0-299 GCF_001483705.2 Eufriesea mexicana
GCTTGGTGAATAGAACACCTAGCGCCTTCAATCCAATGGCAAGTACAGCCATCTACTTGCTAGAGAATAGATCTATTCAAAATTTATAATCTGTTATAGCTTGGAGAATAGGCGGCCTAACGCCTTCAATCCAATGGCAAGTACAGTCATCTGCTTGCCAGAGAATAGGTCAATTCAAAATCTATAACCGGTTATAGCTTGGTGAGTAGATCGCATTACGCCTTCAATCCAATGGCAAGTGCAGCCACCTACTTGCCAGAGAATGGGTCTACTCAAAACCTATAATCTGTTATAGCCTG
>NW_016933355.1:390-663 GCF_001483705.2 Eufriesea mexicana
TAGATCGCGTAACGCCTTCAATCCAATGGCAAGTACAGCCATTTACTCGCCAGAGAATGAGTTTATTCAAAACCTGTAAGCTGCCATAGCTTGGTGATTAGATCGCCTCTCGCCTGCAATCCAATGACAAGTGCAGACATCTTCTGGGCAGAAGATAGGTCTATTTAAAATCTATAACATGTTATCGGTTGGTGAACAGGCCGCCTAACGCTTCAATCCAATGGCAAGTACAGCCACCTACTTGCAAGGGAATAGGTCTATTCAAAATCTATA
>NW_016933356.1:0-398 GCF_001483705.2 Eufriesea mexicana
TGACATTTTCGACTAATATCGTGGTGAGCCAGCTTCCTGGCATAAGTATGCAGGAAAGATCCTGTTGGTGTACTATAGCCATTGCAATGCTGTAGAATGTGGCTGGAAAATTCAATTTTATTGACATTTTCGATTAATATCGCGGTGAGTTAACTTTCTTGCATAAATAAGGAGGGAAGATACTATTGGCGTGGTATAGGCATGGCAATGCTATAGAATCTCGATGGGAAATTCAATTTTATTGACATTTTCGTCTTATATCGTGGTTAACTATCTTTCTTGCGTAAATAAGGAGGAAAGATACGATTGGCGTGCTATAGGCATTGCAATGCAATAGAATCTGGATGGAAAATTCAATTTTATTGACATTTTCGACTAATACCGTGGTGAGCTATCTT
>NW_016933357.1:0-291 GCF_001483705.2 Eufriesea mexicana
TGACCTGACATGACCTGATCTAAGTTGACCTGACCTTGCCTGACCTGGCCTGACCTGAAATGATCTGGACTGACATCATCTGATCTGACCTGACGTGATATGACCTGTGCTGACCTGACCTTGCCTGACCTGACTTGACCTGACCAAACCAGACCTAACCCGACATGACCAGCCCCGACATTGCCTGGCCTGACCTGAGCTGATGTGACCTGACCAGGCATGATCCGGCCTGGCCTGACCTTATCGGACCTGACCGGACCTGATCTGACCTGACCTGACCTGACCTGGCCT
>NW_016933358.1:0-762 GCF_001483705.2 Eufriesea mexicana
GAAAGTCAAAGCTGTCTTATCCTTATCTGACCAAACGTGACATACGCAAAAGTAACGTAAATCAATTTAGCGTGCCGAGACCACTATTGCTGGCCTCCACAGTGCCAAGCAGAACAAGTTAGAGCACGGCAGAGCGCAGAAGTTCGCCAAATGGTAGTGTATAGCACAAATCGTTGCTACCCTGTCTTAACATAGGCAAACGTAACATAACCATCCGTAACCCAATTAAAGCTAATGTGCCGAGAACATTTTTGCTGGCCTCAACATAGCCACGCAGAACATACTATAGGGAAGTAGAGCGAAGAAGTCCATAAATTCTCAGTGAATGGCAGAAAAGCTGAAGCAATCCAAACCTAACCCAAACAGACGTAACATGACCGAACGTAACCAAACTCAAACGAACTTGCCTCGGCCAACACTTCTGTCATCCGCAGAGCAAAGCAGTGCATATCAGAGCACAGTAGATCACAGAAATACACCGAAAATCAGTCTATAGCGCAAGAGTGAAGGCTGTCCCGTCCTAACCATAATTAAGGTAACGTAACCGTACGCAACTTAACACATCCTAACGTACTGGGACCTCTATTGCTGCCATGCACACAGCCAAGCAGAATACACAAGAGCAGAGCAGAGCGCAGGAGTACACCGAACAGTAGTTCATAGCCCAAAGGTCAAAGCTATTCTACCCAAACCTAATCAATCGTAGCATAGCCAAACGTTACATAACGGAGCCTATCATGCCGCTGCCACTACTGCTGGCCC
>NW_016933359.1:0-874 GCF_001483705.2 Eufriesea mexicana
ATTGTATTTTCCAGCCGGATTCTACGGGATTGCGATGGCTACAGCTTGCCAATAGAATCCTTCTTCCTTATTTATGCAAGAAAGTTAGCTCACCACCATATTAGTCGAAAATGTTAATAAAATTGAATTTTCCAAGAGGAGTCTAAAGCATTGCAATGCCTATAGCACACCAATAGGTTCTTTCCGCCTTATATATGTAAGAAAGATATCACACCGCGATATTAGTCGAAAATGTCAATAAAATTGAATTTTCCAGGAACATTCTATAGCATTGCATTGCCTATAGCACGCCAATATAAGATTCCACCTTACTTATGCTAGAACGGTAGCTCGCCACGATATTAGACGAAAATGTCAGTAAACTTGAATTTTCCATGCAGATTCCAGATCATTGCAATGGCCATAGCGCGCCAAAAGGACCTTTCCTTATGATTTATGCACGACAGATAGCTCACCACGATATTAGTCGAAGATGTCAATAACACTGTATTTTCCAGCCAGATTCTATAGCATTGCAATGGCTATAGCGCGCCAATTGAATCTTTCCTCCTTATTTATGCAACAAAGGTAGCTCACTGCGATATTTGTCGAAGATGTGAGTAAAATTGAATTTTCCCGCCAGTTTCGAGTGCATTGCAGTGGTTCTAGCACGCCAAAAGGACCTTTCCGCCTTCTTTATGCAAGAAGGATAGCTCACCAACCACCACGACATTAGTCGAAAGTATCATTAAAATTGAATTTTCCAGCCAATTTCTACAGCACTGCAATGGCTCTAACACTCCAGAAGGATCCTTCATCCTTATTTATGCAGGAAAGTTAGCTCACCACGATATTAGTCGAAAATGTTAATAAAATAGAGTTTCCCATCCAGTTT
>NW_016933360.1:0-327 GCF_001483705.2 Eufriesea mexicana
ATTCGTTCGATATCTGTGCACTGTACTGCTATAATAGCATCTGCTTCAATCTGGAGAGGCCAGAAATAGCCGCCATGGCGCGTTTGATTGGGACAAGTTGCGTTTGGTTTGGTTAGTCCAAGTTTGGTCAGGATGGCTTTGACTTTAGTGCTGAACACAGCTATTCGGTGGTTACCTGCGCTCTGCATTGCTGTACGAACAACTGCGTGTCTCTGGGGAGGCAAGAAATGGAGGCCGTTGCACGTTTGGTCGAGTTAGGTTACCTTCGGTTTGGTTAGGTTAGGTTAAGCTTGGTAAGGATGGCATTGACTCTTGTGTTATACACAC
>NW_016933361.1:0-8170 GCF_001483705.2 Eufriesea mexicana
TCAGGTAAAGTTTGGCTAAGGTAGATTTATGTTTTGTGCTGTACACTGCTATTCGGTGGATTTATGCGCTCTACTGTGCTCTAGTGTGCCCTGCTTGGCTCTGGAGGCAGCAATAGCGGTCTTGGCACGTTAGGCTGTGTCAGGCTGAGTTTGGTTATGTTCTGTTGGTTTGGGTTATGCTTGTGTAGCTTTGGCCTTTCCGATATACACTGCGATTATATTGATTTCTGCGATCTACTCTGGACTAATGTGTTCCGTTTGACTCTGGGAGGCCAGCAATAGCGGTCGCGGCGCGTTAGGATAAGTTATGTTATATTTGGTTGTGTTACGATTGGTTAGGTTAGGAGAGGATAGATACGACTTTAGTACTATAGTCTGCTATTAGGTGGACTCCTGGGCACAACAGTGCTGTAATATTCTCAGCTTGGCTCTGGAAAGGACAGAAATAGTTGTGTGGGCACGTTATGTTGAGTCAGGTCGCGTTCGGTTAGGTTGGGTTACGATAGGTTGGGAACGGATAGATTTAACATTTGTGCCGCACACTGTCATTAGGTGGATTTCTGCGCCCACAGTGCTCTAGTATGGCCTGCTTGGCTCTGGAGAGGGCAGCAATGGCGGTCTCTGCACGTTAGGTTGGGTTAGGCTATGTTCGGCTATGTTCTGTTGGCTTGGGTTGGGTTTGGGTACCTTCGACTGTTCTGATGTGCACTGCGATTTTGTGAATTTCTGCTGTCTACTCTCCACTGATGTGTCCTGCTTGGCTTTCGGGAGGCCACCAATAGTGCTCGCGACACGTTAGGTTGAGCTACATTACGCTTGGTTATATTACGAATGGATAAGTAGGAAGCGGATAGCTTTGACTTTAGCGCTATATTCAGCTATAAGGTGGATTTCTGCGCCCGACAGGGCTCTAATTTCTTCGACTTGGCTATGGGGTGGACAGCAATAGCGGTCTCGGCACCTTATGTTGTGTCAGGTTACGTTAGGTTATGTTGGGTAGGGCAACGTTTGGTCGGGGTAGCTTTAACTTTTGTACTGTACACTGCTTTTCGGATGATATCTGCGCTCTACTGTGCTCTGGTATGTCATGCTTGGCTCTAATGTGGGCAGCGATAGCTGTCTCGGCACATTAGGTCCAACTATGCTGCGTTCGGTTATATTACGTTTGGATGGGTTAGGATAGGATAACGTAGCTTTGAGTTTTCCCATGTACACTGCGCTTTTATGGATTTCTGCTTTCTACTCTCCACTAATGTGCCCCGCCTGGCTCAGGGGAGGTCAGTAATGGTGGACGAGATGCGTTCGGTCGAGTTAGGTTGCGTTTTGATGTTACATGATTGGTTAGGTTAGGAGAGGACAGCTTTGACTATAGTGATACTGTCTGCCATTAGGTGGATTCCTGCTCCTTACAGTGCTCTAATATTTTCAGCTTGTTTTTGGAGAGGCCGGAAATAGTGATCTCGGCCCGTTAGGTTTGGTCAAGTTACGTTCGGTTAGTTCGGGTTTGGATAAGTCTGGTCGGGGTGGCTTTAGCGTTTTTGCTGTACGCTTCTGTTCGGTGGATTTCTGAACACAACTCTGCACTGTATGTCCTGCTTGGGTTTGGGGAGGGCAGCTATAACGGTCTCGGCACGTTAGGTTGCGATAAGATATGTTCGCTAACGTTCTGTTGGTTTGGGTTTGGTGTGGGTTGATTCGACTCTCCTGATATACACTGCTATTCTACGGCTTTCTGTGCTCTACTCTCCACTAGTGGGCTCTGCACGGCTCAAGGGAGGCCAGCAATAGTGTCACCGGCACGTGATGCTCTGTCACATTACGTTCGGTTAGGTTGGGTTAGGCTATGTATGATTATGGTAGCTTTAACTATTGCTTGTCGTGCTTGTTTATGCGCTGGTCAGCAATAGCGGTCTCGGCAGGTTAGTTTGAGACAGGCCCTGTTTGGGTACGTTCTGTTGGTTTGGGTTGCGCCTAGGTTGTTATGACTTTTCTGATATACACAACGGTTCTATGAATTTCTGTGGAGCCCACCAATAGTGGTCGCGGCACGTTACGTTGGGTTATGTTACGTTCGGCTGTGATACCGTTGGATAGGTTGCGACAGGATAACTTTGACTTTAGTGCATTTATCTGCTATTAGGCGGACACCTGCTCCCTACAATGCTTTAATTTTTTCAGCTTGCCTCTGGGAAAGAAAGAAATAGTGGTCTCGGCACGTTATGTTGAGACACGTTACGTTCGGTTATGTTCGGTTGGGCAACGTTTGGTTAGAGTAGCTTTAACTTTTGCGTTCTACACTGCTGTTCGGTGGATTTCTGCGCTCTACTGTGCTCTATCATGCCCTGCTTGGCTCTGGGGATGGCAGAAATGGCGCTCTTGGCGCGTAATTTGGAGTTAGGCTATGTTTGGTTATGTTCTGTTGAATTGAGATCGGTATGGGTGTCCTTGACTTTTCTGATATACACTGGGATTCTATGGATTTCTGCTTTCTGCTGTGCTGTAATATGTTCTGCTTCACTCTGGGAGGCCAGTGACAGTCGTCGCGGCACATCAAGTTAATTTAGAGTACGTCCGGTTATGTTAGGTTCCATAGGTTAGGAGAGGGTAGCATTGACTTTAGTGCCACTACCTGCTATTAGGTACACTTCTGAGCCCTACAGAGCTGTAATGCATTCCGCATGTCTCTGGGAAGGCCACCAATAGTGGTCGCGGTACGTTATGCTGTGTTATGTTGCGTTTGGTTATGATAAGTTTAGCTTGGTTAGGAAAGGATAGCCCTAACTTTAGTGCCACAGCCTTCTATTAGGTGTACGTCTGCGTCCTACAGTGCTCTAGCCCTAGCAGCTTGGCTCTGGGAAGACCATCGATAGTGGTGTCGTCACGTTTTGCTGAGTCAGGTTAGCTTCGGCGAGGTTGTGTCATGACAAGTTTGGTTTGGATAGCATTAATTTTTGTGCTATACACTGCTATTCGGAGGATATCTGCGCTCTACTGTCTTCTAGTGTGCCATGCTCGGCTCTGGGGAGGGCAGCAGCAGCTTTCTTGGCACGTTAGATTTAGTTAGGCTATGTTCGTCTATGTTCTGTTTGTTTGGGTTAGGCTTAGGTAGTTTTGACTTTTTTGATATACACATCGTTTCTATGGATTTTTGCGTCCTACTGCCCACTAAAGTGTTCGTTTTGGTCCTGGGGAGGCCAGTAACAGTGGTCACTGCACGTTAGGTCATGTTAGGTTACGTTCGGTTGTGTAACGATTCATTAGGTTAGGTGAGGATATCTCTGACTTCAGTGCTATTGTCTGCTACTAGTTGGATTTAGGCTCCCTACAGCGACCAAATATTTTCAGCTTGGCTCTGGGTAGGCCATCGAAAGTGGTGTCGTCACGTTATGCTGAGTCAGGTTAGTTACGGCTAGGTTGTGTTATGACAAGTTTGGTTAGGATAGCATTAACTCCTGTGTTGTACACTGCTATTCGGTGGATTTCTGCGCTCTACTGCGCTCTAGTATATCCTGCTTGTCTCTGAGGTGGGCAGCGATAGCTGTCTCGGCACATTAGGTCCAACTATGCTGCGTTCGGTTATATAACGTTTGGATGGGTTAGGATAGGATAGCTTTGAATGTTCTGCTGCACACTGAGACTCTATCTATTTGTGCGCACTGCTCTCCTCTATATATACCGCATGCCTCTGCGGAGGTCAGCAGTAGTGTTGGCGGCACGTTATGTTTAGTTAGGCTACGTTTGGTTCGGTTATGTTAGGTAAAGTTTGGCTAGGTTAGCTGTGACTTTTGTGCTGAGCACTGCTATTCGGTGGATTTCACCGTTCTACATTGCCAAACTATAATTTGCGCGACTCCCGGGATGAGAGGAGTTGTGCCCGTGGCACGTTAGCCTCTGATAAGCTGCGTTCGGTTAGGATACGCTTGGTAAGGCTATGATAGGATAGCTTTGACTTGTGTGCTGTTCACTGATGTTTGGTATATTCGTTCGGTACGTTAGCATTTGTTAGGAAACGTTCGGTTGGGTTAGGTTGGATTACGTTTGGCTATTATGGAATTGACTTTTGTGTTATACACTGCTATTCGGTGAATTCCTGCGCTCCATAGTGCTCTAATAATTTCTGCTAGGCTCTGGGTAGGCCAGAGATAGCGGCCTAGGCTTATTACGTTTAGTTATTCTACGTTCGGTTACGTTAGGTTTGGTCAGGTTGGGTTAGGATATCTTTGACGCTTGTGCTATACACTAATATACGCTGCCTTTCTGTGTTCTACTGTGCTCCAGTATATTCTGCTTGGCTCTGTGGAATCCAGAAATAGTGGTCCAGGCACGTTAGGTTCAGTTACGCTACGTTTGGCTCGGTTAGGTTATGTCGGGTTAGGGTAGGATAACTTCCGCTTTTTTGCTGTACATTGCAATTTGGTAGTTTCTGCGCTCGGAAAGGCTCCAGTATACTCTGCTCGATACTGTGGATGCCAGTAATAGATGTCATAGCACGATAGGCTGTGTTAGGCTACGTTTGGTTAGATTACGACCGGTTAGGTTAGGATGGGCTATGTTTGGTTAGGGTCGCTTCTGCTTTCGTGCTATAAACTGTTGTTCGGTGGATTCCTGTCCTCTCCTGCGTTCTGTTCTAATCTGCTAGAGCCTGGTGTGGTCAGCTATAGTGGTCGCAGCGCATTAAGTTTTGAATGGCTACGATAGGTTAGGTTACGAAGGTTTGGGTTAGGTTTGTGTATCTGTGACTTTTCTGCCATACACTGCGATTCTATTGACTTTTACGCCCTACTCTCCCATAATATGTTGAACATGCCCTGGAGAGGCCAGCAACAGTGGTCGCGTCAGGTTAGGTTGAGTTAGATTTCGTTTGCTCATGTCAGTATTGGCTTGGATAGGGAGGGATATCTTTGACTTTTGTACTATACACTGCTATTCGGTGGATTTCTGCACACTACTTCGCTCTAGCGTGCTCTGCTTTGCATTGGGGAGGAGAGCAATAGCGGTCTCGGCACGATACTTTGTGTTTTGTTGCGATCTGTTATGCCACGGTGGGCTATGTTAGGAAGGGACAGCTTTAGGTTTGACGCTATACACGCCTATTAGGTGGACATCTGCGCTCTACTGCGCTCTAATATATTCTGCTAGCCTCTGGGGAAGCCAGCAATAACGTTCGTGGAACGTTTGATTGAGTTATTTTCCGTTCGCTTTGGCTAGGCGTGGAGAAGTTTGGTGAAGATTGGTATGGCTTTTTGTGCTACACGCTGCTATTCCGTGCATTCCTGCGCTGTACTGAGCTCTAGTATGTTCTGCTCGGCTATGCGCGGGCCAGCTGCACATGTCACGACACGTTAGTCTGTGTTACGTTACGTAAGGTTATGTTACCTTTGGATAGGTTAGGATAGGGTAAATTTGAATTTTGTGCTTTGCACGGCCCTTCGGCGGATTTCTGCGCTCCACGGTGCCGTACTATGCTGTGCTTGGCCCTACGTGCCCAGCAATATTGGTCGCGGCACGTTATGTTGAATTAGGCTATGTTTTGTTAGGTACTGTTGGTTCGGATTAGGCACGGGTAGCTTAGACCATTCCGATATACACAGCGATTCTATGTATTTCTGTGCTCAACTCTGCACTAACATGTTCTGCTTGGCTCTGCGCATGCCAGCAACCGTGGCCGCGGCATGTCAGGTGGTGTTAAGTTGCTTTCGGTCACGCAAGGTTAGGACATATTGGGTTAGGGTATAATCCACTTTTGTGCTACACACAGCAATGCGGCGGATTTCTGCGCTCTGCTGCGCTCCAGTAAATTCTGCTTAGCCCAGGGTAGCCAAGAAATAGTTCTCTCAGCACGCTGGGTTCAGGTAAGCTACGTTCTATTATGTTACGTATGGATATGTTAGCACGTTGTAGCTTCGAATATTCTGCTATGCACTGCGATTCTATTGTTATCCGCGCCTTACTCCCCTCGAATGTGTTCTACTTGGTTCTGGTGGGGGCAGCAATAGTGGTCTCGGCGCGTTAGGCTGAGCTAGTTTATGCTTGGTTAGGATACGTTACGATGTGTTAGGTTAGGATAGCTTAGACTTTTGTGCTACACGCTGCTACTCTATGGACTTCAGTGTTCTCTAATGCGCTACCACACATTG
Organism: Eufriesea mexicana; assembly: GCF_001483705.2. Taxonomy (NCBI): domain Eukaryota; kingdom Metazoa; phylum Arthropoda; class Insecta; order Hymenoptera; family Apidae; genus Eufriesea; species Eufriesea mexicana. The sequence continues at coordinate 6,138 of NW_016933361.1, forward strand.
CTTGTCTCTGTGGACTCCAGGAATAATGCTCCCGGCAAGCTAGGTTGAGTTAAGTTACGTTTGGTTGTGTTAGACCTGGCTAGGTTTGGTTGAAACAAATATGACCTTCGTGCTATACAGAGCTGCCGGCCGATTTCAGCGTTCTACATTGCTCTCCTATGCTCTCCTTAGCTCTCGTGAGGCCAGCAGTTGCGGTCGTGGCACGTCATTTAGGGTTACATTAAGTCTGCTCATGTTTCGCATGGATAGGTTGGGATAGGATTGCGTCGACTCTCGTGCTACACACTGCCATTCGCTGGATTCCTGTGCTCCACTCTCCTCTATTGTTCTCTGCTTATGCCTGGGTAGGCCAGCAATTGAGGTGTCGGCGCGTTAGGCTGAGTTATGCGGCGTACGGTTAGGCTAGGTTTGGCTAGGATAGTATATGGTAGCTTTGACACTCGTGCTGTACACAGCTATGCGGTTGATTTCTGCGCTCTACTGTGGCCTAATATGTTCTGCTTGGATGGGGGATGGCCAGCAGTAGTGGCACAGGCACGTTTGCTTGTGCCAGGTTACGTTTGGTTAGCTTAGGTTTGGCATAGTGTTTGTTGGGTTGGCTTTGACTTTTGTGCTTTACACAGCTATTCTGTCGACATCTGAGCCCTGCATTGCTCTACTGGCATCTTCTTGATTCTGGGGAGGTTAGCAATAGCGGTCGAGGCACGGTTGTTCCAGTAACGATACGTGCGGTTAGGTTAGGCTAGGTTAAGTTTGGTTAGGCTACGTTATGTCAGGATGGCTTTTACTATTGGCCCAGACACAACTGTAATATTCTCTGCTCTGGCCTGGGGGGGGGGGGGATAGGTTGAGTTACAGGTTGCGTTCTGTTAGGTCACGTTTGGTTAGGTTAGTATAGGGTAGCCTTGGCTTTTGTGCCCTACACTGGCATTCAGTGAATTACTGCGCTCTGCATTGATCTACTATATATTATATACTCTGCGCGACTATCGGGATGCCAGCAATAGTGGTCGCTGCACATTACGAAGAGTTCGGCTACAATAGGTGAGGTTAAGTTAGCTTGGGTTAGGTTCGGATATCTTCGGCTTTTCTGCTGTACACTGCTATCCCGTAGATTTCTGCGCCCTACTCTCCTCTAGTATGTTCTGCTTGGGTCTGTGGAGGCCAACATTGTGTGGTGGCGGCACGTTAGGATGAGCTGTGTTACGCTTGGTGCTGTTACGTTTGTTTAGGCTAGGATAGGGCCCCTTTGATTTTTGTGCGACATACGGCTTTTCGGTGGATTCCTCCTCTCTGCTGTGCCCTAATATGCTCTGCTTTGCTCCGTGGAGGCCAGAAATAATGGCCGCGACATGTTAGGCTTAGTTAGGTTGCGTTTGGTTGGGTAAGGCTATGCTAGGTTTGGGTAGAATAGCTATTACTCTTGTGCTATGCACTGCAATTCGGTGTGTTTCCGCGCTCTTCTATGCTCTAGTCTGATCTGCTTGTCTCTGTGGAGGGCAGCTATAGTGGCCTCTGCACCTAAGTTTGCGTCAGATTGTGTTCGGATATGTCACGTTTGGTTAGGTTAGGGCAGGATACCATTGACTCTTATGCTACACACTGCTACTCGTTGGATTTCAGCGCTCTATGTTGCTCTAATATGCTCTGCTTCGCTCTGGGGTCCTGCAATGTACCTCTCGTCACGATACGCTCAGTTAGGATACGTTTGGTTGCTAATTTTGGTTACGTTAGGATTGGGTAGCCTCGTCTTGTGTCCTATACACGGCTATTCGGTGGATTTCTGCTCCTCACTCTGCTCTAATTGCTATGCTCGGCTCTGTGTACGCTAGTAATACCAGTCCCGGCAAGTTAGTTTCAACTATGCTACGTTTCATTGGGTTATGTTAGTTCAGGTTAGGTTTGGACAGCTTTGACTTTCGCGGTATACACTGCGAATTGGTTGATTTTTGGTCTGTATTGTGCTGTAGTACGTCCTGCTTCGCTCTTGGGAGGACAGCAATGGTTGTCGCGGCACGTTTGGTTGAGTTAGG
>NW_016933362.1:0-668 GCF_001483705.2 Eufriesea mexicana
CGTGAGCTAACTTTCTTGCATAAATAAGGAGGAAAGATACTATTGCCGTGTTATAGCCAAAACTATGCTGTAGTATCTGCCTCGAAAATTCATCTTTATTGACATTTTCGACTCATATCGTGGAGAGGTAGCTTTCTTGCAGACGTACGGAGGAAAGATTCTATTGGCCGTCTATGGCCAATTGCAATTCTATAGTATCTCGATGGAAAATTCAGTTTTATTGACATTTTCGACTAATATCGTGGTGAGCTCACATCCTTGCATAAATATGGAGGAAAGATTCTATTGGCACGCTATACCAATTACAATGCTATAGAATCTGCCGGGAAAATTCAATTTTATTGACGTTTTCGACTAATATCTTGGTGAGGTGACTTTCTTGCATAAATAAGGACGAAAGATTCTCTTGGCCAGCTATGGCCATTGCAATTCTATAGTATCTGGAAGGAAAATTCAATTTTATTGACATTTTCGACTACTATAGCGGTGAGCTGTCATCCTTACATGTGTAAGGAGGAATGATTCTACTGGCGAGCTATAGCCATTGCAATGTTACAGAATCAGGCTAGAAAATTCAATTCTATTAACGTTTCGTCTAATATCGCGGTGAGCTAACTTTCTTGGATGAATGTGGACGAAAGATACTATTGCCGTGCCATCGCCATTGC
>NW_016933363.1:0-1750 GCF_001483705.2 Eufriesea mexicana
TCAGTTAAATGATCACTAACTGAATTGCCCTTATCACTAAACTTTTTATTTAACATCACAGATTCTTCTTCATCTTCCTCTGCTTCTTCAACAAATGATAAAAGATTGAAATATCTGTACCAAAATTTTTCATTGCAAAGAATATTACTATCAGTAACTAAACTAGTATCATCAACTAAACCACTCACTAATTAAAGTCATATATGTTTGCAGAATTTAGATAGTAATTAGTAACTATCAGTAACTAATTACTATCTAAATTCTGCAAATATATATGATTTTTACTTTACTACTGCTGTTTTAGTTTTTGAACTATCCCTTACTTCTTCACTTTTTTGTACTATTATCCTTGGCGTAATATCAGAAAATGGATTGTTCAGTATTATAATTTTTATCAATCTTGGAGGATAAAGTAGTCTAGCATTCTACAAAAAAGAGGAAATATTATATTTATATCCATTTTTTATATGTTTTCTTGCAAACATTAAATTTACCTCATCTACAAGTGCTTCTTCAAGTTTAAGCATGTTATATATAGTTTCTCCAGTAACTTTACCAAATATTGCATTTTTATTCTGAAAATCTGGAGTAAAACTAAGAGTAAAAAAGAATTGGGAACCATTGTCATCTTCTCCAGCATACCCACCAGCAATTAAACCTAGTCCATAGGAACGTAATCTTGTACGAAAATCGTCCTAAAACACATATATCGAATAATTATTTTTGAATAAAAAACGAATTCATTTTACTTTTAAATGTAGTCTAACTTTAAATGGTTCTCCATATTTTACCACCTTCTCCTATATCTGTGGGATCACCACCTTGTGATATGAATCCTTTGATAATTCTATGAAATATTGTGTCATCCTAATAACCTTCCATAGATAATTGTATGAAATTTTTACATGCCTTTGGAGTTTCTTCTGCCCATAATTCTAACCCAATTATCCAGTGTTCGTTCTCCATCTCTTCGATGATCCTCATATTTGCATGTCGATGCCACACATCCTTCTCTGTTGATACATATGCTGCCCCTTTTATATTTCTTGATTCAGCATAATATGCATTTCTTCTTTTCATTGTTTTCATTCAAACCTCTCTCTTTTCTTTATATACCTCAGATCCATCATTCTGAAACTTAAGATATTCGCAATGGTCAGTGTCTTTGACAACTGATATTAATAATATTTATTTAGATCAAGAATTGAACATACCTTTCAATCTCACTGTAGTCTCTATATCTATTTGTTATAAAAGGCCATCACCTAAATTAATTGTATTTCTATTTGTCTGCCTAAACCATCTCCATTTTCTGAATTTTTATTTGATCATCAGAGATTTCTATCTTATATGTCATATGGTTAACTGACCTAGAATGCAATAGACATATGATACTTTACATATTTATATTGCTGCTTCAATTTTTTCTCGCTATAAAGTATAATTCTTGGCATCTATGCTGATGATATTCCATGAGTCCAATATTTTTCTATTGATGCACGTGCCTGTTTATTTCAACAGAATATTGTCTTTTCTAACTTACACTATTTAATTATAACTAAAGGTTATGTTAATACAAATACTTACATTCTTTTCGTGATGCAGGCACACCTGCATGGACACAACAATGCTTCCAGCGTTTGTTAAAATTTTTTCTCATTTCCCATGCACTCTCCTGTTTACTTGGAGAAAAATTAACAAATCGCTCAATTTGTGTGTTTAATTTATGAAATTTTATAATTGCGTTGTA
>NW_016933364.1:0-564 GCF_001483705.2 Eufriesea mexicana
TTGCAGTGATATAGAATCTTACTGGAAAACTCATTTATATTTACATTTTCGACTTATATCGTGATGACCAAATTTTGTTGCATAAACAAGGAGGAAAGATTCTTTTGGCATGCTGTAGCCATTGCAATCCTATAGAATCTGACTGGAAACTTCAATTTCATTGACATTTTCGACTAATATCGTGGTGTGCAAATTTTGTTGCATAAATGTGGAGGAACGATCCTATTGGCATGCTATAGCCATTGCAATGCTACAGAATCTGACTGACAAATTCAATTTTTTTGCCTTTTTCGACTAATATCGTAGTGATCTAATTTTGTTGCATAAATAAGGAGGAAAGATACAATTTGCGTGCTATAGCCATTGCAGTGATATAGAATCTTACTGGAAAATGCATTTTTATTGACATTTTCGACTCATATCGTGGTGAGCTAATTTTGTTGCATAAATAAGGAGGTAAGATTGTATTGATAAGATTGTATTGGTATGCTATATCCATTTCAATGCTATAGAATCTGACTGCAAAATTCATTTTTCTAGACATTTCCGACTAATATCGTGGTG
>NW_016933365.1:0-923 GCF_001483705.2 Eufriesea mexicana
TCGGAGCAACTCTATCGTAACCTGACCAAACGTAACACGACCATGCGCAATCTACCTCAACCTAAAGTGCCGAGAACCTATTGCTGGCCTGCCCAGAGCCAATCAGTACATACTAGAACACAGGAGATCGCAAAAATCCACAGAACGACAATGTACACCACGTAAGTCGAAGCTATCCAAACCTATCCCAGACTAACGTAACATAACCAAACGTAATATATATAAAACGGAGGCCGCTATGGCTGCCCTCCCCAGAGACAAGCAGAATATACTGGAGCACAGTGGAGCGCAGAAAGCCAACATGTAGCAGTGTATAGCGCAAAAGTCAGATCTATCACCTCCTTACATAGGCAATCGTAGAATATCCAAACGTAACATAAGAAAACCTAACGTGCCGCGACCACTACCGCTGACATCCCCAGGGCCAAGCAGATTATAGTAGATCACAATAGAGCGTAGAAATTCACCGAATATCAGTGTACACCACGAAAGTTGAGTCAATCCGAACCTAACCGAAACAAACGTAACGTAACCAAACGTAGACTAACACAACCTAACGTGCCGCGACCACTATTGCTGGCCTTCCGAGAGTCGAGAAGAGTAGAGTAGAGTAACGTAGAGCGTAGAAATCTACCGAGGAGCGTTGTATAGCACAAAAGTCTAAGCTATCATATCCCAACCTAATCAAACGTGACACAACGAAACGTATCCTGACATATCCTAACGCACCAAGACCGCTGTTGCTGGCCTTTCCAGAGACAAGCAGAATATACTGGACCGCAGTAAAGCGCTGAGAGCCGCAAAATAACAGTGTGAAGCACAAAAGTCAAAGGAACCCGCGACAATCCTGTCATATCCTAACCAAACCGAACGTTGACTAACTAAGCCTAACGTCGCGAGTACACTATTGCTGGCCTCCCCTA
>NW_016933365.1:1397-2368 GCF_001483705.2 Eufriesea mexicana
CCAGCCTGACGTGCGACGGCCGTTATTGCCAGCCTCACGAGGGCTAAGCGCAGTATAGCAGAACAATGTAGAACGCTGAAATCGTCAGGATAGCAGTGTCTAGGCAGGAACTCAAGGCTATCCTAGACAAACCTATCCAAACCTAGCTTAGCGCAACGTAACATAAATCATCCTATCGCGCCGAGAGCACTATACCTGGCGTCCGCAGAGACAAGCAGAATGTGTTAGCGCGCAGGAGGGCGCAGAAGTACATAGAATAGAAGTGTGTAGCATAAAAGTCAATGCTATCCTAGCCTTACACAACGTAGCTTCACCTAACCAAACGTAACCTAACACAAACATACGTGCCACGACCACCATTTCTGTCCTCCCCACAGACAAGCAGAGGCTAGTAGAGCAGCGCAGAGCGCAGGAATCCACCGAGGAGCTGTGTATGGCTCAAAAGTCTAAGATACCCTGTCCTAACATAACCAAACGTAACATAACAGAACGCAACGTAATTTAGCCTAACTTGCCGATCGCATTACTGGTGGCCCCCTGTACAATAGCAGAATGCACTAGAGCACAGTAGAGCGCAGAAATCGGCCGTATATGTGTGTACAGAACGAAAGTCATAGCTATCCAATCCTAACCAGGCCAAACCTAACGTGACCAGACGTAACGTAACTCAGTTTGACGAGCCGAGACCGCAATTACTGGGCTCATCCTCTACTATCCTAACCAATCGTAACATGCAGAAACGTAAACCAACTCCACCTAACGATCAGCGAGCGCCATTGCAGGCCTCCCGAGCATCGAGCAGCGTATAGTATAGCAGAGTAGGTAGCAGAGACCCCCCGAACACTAGTCTATGCCAAGAAAGCAAAAGCTATCCATACCTAACCCTAACGATCGTAACCTAACCAAACGTATCCTGACTTAACCTAACGAGCAGAGGCTACTATTGCTGGTCCTCCCAGAGCCAAGCAGAA
>NW_016933366.1:0-428 GCF_001483705.2 Eufriesea mexicana
TATGGCACACCAATAGTATCCTTCCACCTTATTTATGCAAGAATGTTAGCTCACCACCATATTCTTCGATAATGTCAATGAAATTGAATTTTCGAGCCAGATGCTATAGCATTGCAATGGCCACAGCACTCTAATAGAATCTTTCCTCCATATTTATGCAAGAAAGCTTCCTCACCACGAGATTAGTCGAAAATGTCAATAAAATTTAGTTTTCGAGGCAGATTCTATAGTATTGCAATGGCTATAGCGCGCCAATATAATATTTCCTCCTTATATATACAAGAAACTAAGCTCACCACAATATTAGAAGAAAATGTCAATAAAATTGTTTTTTCCAGCCTGATCCTATAGCATTGCACTGGCCTTAGCACGCCAATAGAATCTTTCCTCCTTATTCATGCAAGAAAGTTGGCTCATCACTGTATTAA
>NW_016933367.1:0-488 GCF_001483705.2 Eufriesea mexicana
TGCATAAATAAGGAGGACAGATTCTATTGCCGTGCTACAACCATTGCAATGCTATAGAATCTGGCTGGAGAATTCAATTTTATTGACATTTTCAAGTAATATCGTGGTGAGCTAACTTTCTTGCTTTTGATAAGGAGGAAGTATCCCATTGGCGTGCTATAGCCATTGCAATGCTATTGAATCTGCCTCGAAAATTCAATTTTATTGACATTTTCGACTAATATCGTGGTGAAGTTACTTTCTTGCATAAATAAGGATTACAGATACTATTGCCGTGCTACAACCATTGCAATGCTATAGAAACAGGCTGGAAAATTCAATTTTATTGGCATTTTCGCCTAATATCGTGGTGAGCTGACATTCTTCCATATTTAGGAGGAAAGATTCTATTGTCGTGCTATAGCATATTGTCGTGCTATAGCCACTGCAATGCTATAAAATCTGGCTGGAAAATTCAATTTTATTGACATTTTCGACTAATATAGTGG
>NW_016933368.1:0-808 GCF_001483705.2 Eufriesea mexicana
TCATCCTAACGTGCTGGGATCACTACTGCTGCCATGCACAGAGTAAAACAGGATACACTAGAGCAGAGTAGATTGCAGAAGTCCGCCTGAAAGTAGTGCACAGCGCAAAAGTCAAAGCTACCCTGCCTAAACCCAGATTGCAGAAGTCCGCCTGAAAGAAGTGCACAGCGCAAAAGTCAAAGCTACCCTGCCTAAACCTAATTAAACGCAGCATAGCCAAACGTAACATAACAATTAAACGCAGCATAGCCAAGCGTAACATAACTAGGCCTATCGTGCCGCGGCCACTACTGCTGGACTAAATATACTATGTAAGGATCGGACAGCTTTGACTTCTATGGCACACGCTGCTATTAGGAGCATTGCAGCGCTCCACTCTCAGCTAGGATGTTCTGCTTGTATATGGTTATGCCTGGATTTGTGGCCTCAGCACTTTATGAGGGGATGGGCTACTTTAGGTTAGGATGGGTTAGGTCAAGTTATGTTAGGGTATCTTCGACTTTTGCGTTATACGGCGCAATGCGGTGAATTTCTGCGCTCTACTCTGCTCTAATATCTTCTGCTTGGCTCTTGCGAGGCCAGCATTGGTGGTCTCGGCTCGCTAGGTATAATTCGGTTACGTTTTGTTTGGTTAGGTTGTGTTACGTTCGTCTAAGATAGCATAGACTTTCCCGGTGGACACTGTTATTCGGTATATTTCCGCGCTCCATCGTGCTGTACAACATTCTGCTTGGCCACGGGAGGTCAGCAATAGTGGTCCCGTCACGGTAGGCAGAGTTATGCTACGTTTGGATAGTTTAGGATATGA
>NW_016933369.1:0-966 GCF_001483705.2 Eufriesea mexicana
AACGCCAGTCGTGTCGCTTCGGAACGACTGAAAGGACGATCTTCGCTCCGGTCGACGCTAACATCAAAACATTATTACCAGCATTCAACTGACAAGTAACAAAGACATTTGAACGCGAAAACAAGATTTTTCATATATAAAAAAAATAAAGTGTATAAGTGAAAAAATTCGAAAATTGGGAAATTAATGAAAGTGACATTGTAGTAAGTTAGAATGAATGAAGCTATGTGGAAAAGTATAAAAATATGTATATGTCACAACGTTATTTATCGAGTTATTAACGAAAGAACTCCAGTCGTGTCGCTTCGGATCGACCGAAAGGGACGATCCCAGTCGTATCGCTTCCAACCGGCCAAAGGGGACGATCGCCAGTCGTGTCGCTTCGGACCAACTGAAAGGACAATCTTCGCTCCGGTCGATGCATACAAAATATTATTACGAGCAATCAACTGACGAATAACAAAGACATTTTTACGGGAGAAAAAAAATTTCATATACAAAAAAAATAAAGTGTATAAGTGAAAAAATTAGAAAATTGAGAAATTAATAAAAATAACATTGTAATAAGTTAGAATGGAAGAAACCATGTAGAAAAGTGTAAAAATATGTATATGTCATAACGTTACCTATCGAGTTATTAACGAAAGAACTCCTGTCGTGTCGCTTCGGACCGACCGAAAGGGACGATCCGAGTCGTATCGCTTCCAACCGGCCGAAGGGGACGAACGCCAGTCGCGTCGCTTCGGACCGACTGAAAGGACGATCTCCGCTCCGGTCGAAGCTATCAACAAAATATTATTACCAACATTCAACAGACGAATAACAAAGACATATTTACGGGAAAAAAATTTCATATATAAAAAAAAATAAAGTGTACAAGTGAAAAAATTCGAAAATTGAGATATTAATGAAAATGACATTGTAGTAAGTTAGAATGAATGAAACTATGTAGAAAAGTATAAAAAT
>NW_016933370.1:0-713 GCF_001483705.2 Eufriesea mexicana
GGATATCATCGACTTCTGTGTTATACACCGATGTTCGGATGGTTTCTATGCTCTGCATTGCTGTACTTCACCCTGCTCGACTTTCCTGAGGCCAGCAATTGTGCTCTCGGCACATTAGTGTGAGTTACGCTACGTTTGGTTCGGTTATGTTAGCTTCTGTTAGGTGAGGATTGCTTTGACTTTCGTGGTGTACACCGATATTCGGTGGACTTCAGCTCTCTACTGTGCTATACGATGCTCTGTTCGACTTCGGGGACGCCAGTAATAGTTTCTCGGCGCGTTAGGATGAGTTATGCTACGTCTGGTTATGATACGTTGGTCTCGGTTAGGTATGGATAGCTTCGCCTTTCGTGGTATAAACTGCTGTTCGATGGATTTCTGCGCTGCGATGTGCTTTAGTGTGTTCTGCTTGGCTCTGGGGTGGCCACCAGTAGTTGTATTGGTACAATAGGATGAGTTACGCTACGTTCGATTATGTTAAGTATGGTTATGCTCGGATATGGTAATACGCTACGTTCGGTTATGTTAAGTATGTTTATGCTCGGATATGGTAGCCTCGACTATTGTGCTCTGCACTCTATGCATTTCTGCGTCCTGTTCTCCTCTATAATGTCCTGCCTGGCTGTGGGATGGCAGTATTTCTGGTCTCAGCACGTTAGGATTGACGTTGGGAAGGATGGCTTTCACTTTTGTGCTATACAATGCTATTCGGT
>NW_016933371.1:0-1393 GCF_001483705.2 Eufriesea mexicana
CTATAGAATCTGTCCGGAAAGGTCAATTTTATTGACATTTTCGACTAATATCGTACTGAGCTATCTTTCTTGCATAAATAAGGAGGAATGATTCTAATGGAGTGCAGTTGCCTTTGCGATGCTACAGAATCTGGCAGGAAAGTTCAATTTTGTTGACATTTTCGACTAATATTGTGGCTACCTAATTTTCCAGCCTAAATATGGAGGAAAGATTCTATTGGGCTGCTATAGCCATTGCAATGCTATAGAAAGTGGTTGGAAAATTCAAATTTATTGGCGTTTTCCACTAATATCGTGGTGAGCTAACTTTCTTGCGTAAACAAGGTGGAAAGATTCCATGGGCGAGCTATAGCCTGTGCAGTGCAATAGAATCCTCCTGGAATATGCAATATTATTGACATTATCGACTAATAACGTGGTGAGCTATCTTCCTTGCATACGTGAGGAGGAGAGATCCTTTTGGTGTGCTATAACCATTGAAATCCTGCAAAATCTGGCTGGAAAATTCAATTTTATTGACATTTTCGACTAATATCGCTGTGAGTTATCTTTCTCGCATATGTAAGGAGGAAAGACTATATTGGCGTGGTATTGGCGTTGCAGTGCTATAGAATCTTCCTGGAAAATTCAATTCTATTGACATTTTTCTCTAATATTGAGGAATGTTATCGTTCTTGCGTAAATAAGGAGGAAAGATCCCCTTGGAATGCAATAGCCATTGCAATGCTATAGAATCCTCCTGGAATGTGCAATATTATTGACATTATCGACTAATAACGTGGTGAGCTATCTTCCTTGCATACGTGAGGAGGAGAGATCCTTTTGGTGTGCTATAACCATTGAAATCCTGCAAAATCTGGCTGGAAAATTCAAGTTTATTGACATTTTTGGCTTATATCGTCGTGAGATAACTTTCGTTCCTAAATAAGGAGGAATGATGCAATTGGCATGCTTTAGCCATTTCAGTGCTATAGAATCTTTCTGGAAAGTCCTATTTTATCGACATTTTCGACTAATATCGTGGTGAACTAACTTTCTTGCATAAATAAGGTGGAAAGATTCTATTGCCGTGATATAGCCATTGCATTGCTATAAAATTCAATTCTATTGACATTTTTCTCTAATATTGAGGAATGTTATCGTTCTTGCGTAAATAAGGAGGAAAGATCCCCTTGGAATGCAATAGCCATTGCAATGCAATTCCTGCTTAAATACGGAGGAAAGATTCTATTGGCTTGCTATAGCTATTGCAATGCTATAGAATCCTCCTGGAATATGCAATATTATTGACATTTTCAATAGAATCCTCCTGGAATGTGCAATATTATTGACATTATCGACTAATAACGTGGTGAGCTATCTTCCTTGCATACGTGAGGAGGAGAGATCCTTT
>NW_016933372.1:0-920 GCF_001483705.2 Eufriesea mexicana
TCCATTCGTTTGCTGTAGCACTTGCATTGAAGTAGAATCTGACCGGAAAGCACATTATCGACTAATATAGTGGTGCGCAAGCTTTTCGGCGTATATGAGGAGGAAGGATTCAATTGGTTTGCTATAGCCATAGCATTGCAATAGAAGCTGACTGAAAAGAGCAATTCTATTGACATCTTCGGCTAATGTCGTGGTGAGCAAACTTTTCTGCATAAATCAGGAGGAAAGATCCTATTGGTTTGCTATCGCCATTGCATAGCAACGGAATCTGTCTGAAGAGCTCAATTCTATTGACATTTTCGACTAATATCTCGTTGAGCATACTTTTCTGCACAAATAAGGGGGGAAGATTCCATTGGTTTGTTGTAGTCATTGCATTGCAATATAATCTGACCGAAAAGTCCAATTTAATTGACATTTTCGCCCAATATTGTGGTGAGCATGCCTTTCTCCGAAAATACGGAGTAAAGGTTCTATTGGGTTGCTATAGCCATTGCATTGCAATAGAATCTGACTGAAAAGTTCAATTTTATTGGCATTCTCGACTAACATTGCGGTGAGTAGACGAATCTGAATATATACGGAGGAAACATGCCATTGCTTTCTGTAGCCCTTGCATTGCAGTAGAATCTGACAGGAAAGCTCATTGTCGAATAGTCTGGTGGTGCCAAAATTTCTCGGCATAAATAAGGAAGAAAGATTCTATTGCGATGCAATAGCCATAGCATTGCAGTAGAGTCTAACTGAAAAGATCAATTCTATAATCTATTGCAATGCAATAGCCATATCATTGCAGTAGAGTCTAACTGAAAAGATCAATTCTATTGACATATTCGACTTATATCGCTGTGAGCAAGGTTTTCTGCACAAATAAGGGGGGAAGATTCCATTGGTTTGCTCTAGACATTGCATTGCATTAG
>NW_016933373.1:0-9106 GCF_001483705.2 Eufriesea mexicana
GAGACGGGCAGCTAGAACGCGCTCGGAGAGCTTGCCCGCCTCGTCGAGCAGGCATATCGGCCGTTATGCCTTCGGAGAGTCCGGCGGCTTTCCTGGTTTCGGGATCAGCACGACCCTCGCTCTCTTCCATCATGCCGGGAAGCGCCCGGTCCTGAGGCAGCTGTCGAACAGCCGTCGCACACGGTCACCCCAAGCCTCCAGAGCCAGTGCAAATGCTCGGCCAGGGATGCCGTCCTGTATGGTGGCGGTGCTCCTCTCCTCCATTCTATCGACCGCACGGCCCAACTCCTCGCGCGAGACCCGCAGCTCGTCGGAATATCCGACCAGTTCCCATCGCACTTCAACGGGTTGCACCACCACCGCCGCCACCACCGAGACGAGGGCGTCGATCACGCGCCGCAGGAGCTCGGGGTGCATACGCTCGGTCACGGTGGGCGCCCATGCCCTTAACTTCACCAGAACTAATTTATAGGGGCGTCATGCTAATCTAACCTTACCAAACCTAGCCTAACCAAGCGTAGAATAACTAAACGTAACGAGACGAGACCTCTATTGCAGGCCTCCTCAGAGCAAAGCAGTACATGTTAGAGGACAGTAGAGGCCTGAAATCTCCGAATAGCCGTGTATAACGCGAGAGTCAGAGTCATCCAAGCCGAACATGTCCTTTCGTAACCTAACGAAACGTAACATAACCCGTACTGTCATACCACGAGAACTATTGCTCGTCCCCCAGGGTTGAGCAGAGTATAGTCGAGCAACGTAGAGGGCAGAAATCCACCGAATTGCCGTGTATAGCTCAGTAGTCAAAGCTGTCCTATCCTAACCCAACCAAATGTAAAATAACAACACGAAACCTAATGCAGACTAACGTGCCAAGACCAATACTGCCGGCCACCCTAGAGACAAGCAGAATATACTAGAGCACAGCAGAGCGCAGAAATACGCCAAATATCGTTGTGTATCGAAAAAGACACAGCTACCCTATCCTAACCTTACCAAATTAGACATAAACAAAAGTTACCTATCGCAAACTTACGCCCCGAGAACATTACTCCTGGCCTCCCCAGAACCAAGCAAATCATGCTACAGCGCAGTAGAGCGTAGAAACCCGCCGAGCAACAGTCTATACAACGAAAGTCAAAGAAAGCCATACCTAACCAGTGCCGATATGGCCTAACGATGCGTATCCTTCCTCAACTTATCGTAACGAGACCACTATTACTGGCGTCACAGAATCGAGCGGAGTGCAGTGTAACCATGAAGAGCGCAGGAATCCTTCGAAGAGCAGTGTACAGCCCAATAGTCAAAGTTACCCTATCCTAACCTAACCAAACTTAACATAACCAAACGCAACATAACTGAACCTAAGGCGCAGAGATCACAATTGCCGGTCAGCGCAGCGCAAAGCAGTGCGTATGTGCGCACAGTAGAGCGCAGAAGTCCACAGAAAAGCCGTTTACGTCACGAAAGTCAAAGCTAACCCAACCTTACCTAACCAAACGCAACATAAGCAGACGTAACGTAACCCAGGCAGTGGTGCCACGGAAGACATTGCTCGCCTCGCGAGGGCGAAGCAGAGTATAGCAGAGCAATGCAGTACGCTGAAATAGTACGAATAGCAATTTAGAGCTCAAGAGTCAAACCATCTTAGTCAAGCCAAACCAAGCCAGGCCAAACAAAACGTAATATGCCTGAACCTAACGTGCCCAGAGCACCATTCCCGGCGCCCATAGATAAAAGCAGTGTGCGGTAGCGCGAAGAGGAACCTAGAAGTCCGTAGGATAGCAGTGTGTACCACAAAAGACAAAGTTATCCCAACTTAACACAACGTAACCAAACCTAGCGAAACGTAGCCTGACACAAACTGTCGTGCCATGACCACTAATGCTGGCATCCCCAGAGTCGAGTGGAGTATACTAGGACACACTAGAGCGCAGAAGGTCACCAAATTGCAATGAAGAGCACAAAAGTAAAAGATATCCTCCCCTAACCAGAAGTAACCGAACCTAGCCAAATGTAGAGTAATTAAACCTAACGTGCCGCGACCACTATTGCTGGCTTCCCCAGAGGCGAGAAGAATATGATAGAGCACAGTAGAGCACAGAGGTCCAAAGGATGTCAATGTTGAGCACATATGTCAAAGCTATCCGCACGTAACCCAAAGCAAGGTAACATCACCTAACTTTGCCTAACTCAAACTAACGCGGCGAGACCGCTGTTGCTGCCCTCTCCAGATCAAGGCAGGATGTACTATATCACAGTAGAGGGCTGGAATCCATTAAATAGCAGTTAACAGCAAAAAAGTGGAAGATATCCTAACCAAACATAGCCTAACCCAACCTAGCCGAAAGTAACATGACGCAAAGTAACGTTCCAAGGTTACCCTTGCTGGCCTTTCTCAGCCAAGCTGAAAGTATTAGAGCTCTGTAGGGCACAGAAGCCCACCAAATATCAGACCATAGCACTAAAGTCAAAGCTATCCTTTCCTAACGTGGCCATCTGTAACATAGCCGTACGTATCATAACCCAACCAAACGTGCCGCAACCGCTACTGCTGTCCTCCCCAGGGCCTAGCTGAACACATTAGTTTAGAGAACAACGCAGAAGTCCATGGAATCGCAGCGTATATCAGAAAATTCATAGCCACCCGAACATAACCCAAACCAACAGAGCATAACAAAGCCCAGCCTAGCTCAGCCTAGAGTGACGGGAACGGTATTGCTGGCCTGCCCAAAGCCTAGCAGAACACATTAGTGGAGAGTAGACCGCAGCAATCCACAGAATCGCAGTGTACATCAGAGTAGTCGAAGCTACCCAAACCTATCCCAAAACGACGGAACATAGCCGAACATATCGTGACACAACCAAACGTGCCGAGACCGCTATTGCTGCCTACCCGAGAGCCAACCATGACATACTAGAGCTCAGTAGAGCGCAGAAAACCGCCGAATAGCTGTGAAAAGCAGATAAGTTATAGCTATCCCAGTCAAACTTATCCTAACTCAGCCAAACCGAAAGTAACCTGACACAACACAAAGTTCCGGGGCCACGGTTGCTGGCCATCCCAGAGCCAAGCAGGAAATATTAGGGCACCGCCGGTCGCAGAAAACTACCTAACAGCAGAATAAGGCACTAAAGTCAAAGCTATCCACGCCTAACCATCCAATAGTGACATAACCAAGCGTAACCTAGCTCTACCTAACGTGCCGCTAGCACTGTTGCTGTCCTCCACAGAGACAAGCTGAGCACATTAGTGGGGAGTAGAGCGCAGAAGTCCACAGAATGGCATTGTATATCAAAAAAGTCAGTGCTACTGAAGCCTAACCCAAAGGAGCATGTCATAGACGAACATAGCCTAACTCATACTAACGTGCCGAGATTGCTGTCGTTACCATCCCCAGTGCCAAGCAGGACATACCAGAGCACAGCAGAGCAAATAAATCCACCGAACAGTAGTGTACAGCACACAGGTTAGAGCTAGACTGTCCAAACATAGCCATTCATAACCTAACCGAACGGAATCCGACTGAACGCAACCTGCCGAGACCACCATTGCTGGCCTTCCCACGGCCAAGCTGATAATACTAAAGCGCTGTAGGGCGCAGGGTTCCTCCTAATGGCGGAACATAGCACTAAAGCCAAAGCTGTCCTTCCCTAACCTAACAAATCGTAACATAACCAAACGTAAGCTAACACAACATAACGTGCCGCGAACCCTATTGCGGATCTCCCCAGAGCCAAGCAGAACTCATTAGTGGAGAGTAGAGCGCAGAAATCCACAGAGTCGCATTGTATATCAGGAAAGTCAAATCCAATCATACCTAACTTAAACGAACAGAGCACATCCAGACATAGCATAGCTCAACCCAACGTGCCGAGACCGCTATTGCTGCCCCCCCCCCAAGAGCAGGAAGGATATTCTAGAGCACATCGGGGCACACATCCGACGAATAGCAGTGTACAGCACAAACGTTGAATCTGTCCTAAGCAAACTCAGCCTAACCAAACATAACGGGACGTAACCTGACTCAACATAACGCGCCGAGGCAACTGTTCCTGGCCTTGCCAGTGCCAAGTTGAAAACATTAGAGCACCGTTGGGCGCAGGAATCCACCTAATGTCAGACTATAGCACTAAAGTCAATGCTATCCCCTTCTAGCCAAAACGATTGTAACGTAACCAAACGTAATTTAACTCCACCTAACGAGCCGCTGCTTCTATTGCTGTCCTACCCACAGCCGGGCAGAACACATTAGTGGAGAGTAGAACGCAGAAGTCCATAGAACCGCAGTGTATATACCTACACACGCGTTCCCCTGCAGCGGCGACGCTAGAAAGTACTATATCATCTTTTTCGCGAAGCCGTTATAAAGCATTAGCTCGAGGCACGGCGCGGTCGCCAGTTGGCGGGCCCCGGTAACGCGCACAATACTTGTCCTAATATATCAGTGGAAGTACATTTTAGCGATTGCACTCGACATATCGGATGCCTTCGATAATGTGTGTGGCCTAACGTGCTCCACGAACTGAAGCGAAGGAACTGCGCGCAGAACCTGTCCAAGCTGACGCAAAGCTACTTCACGGACAGGAGAGTCCAACTGACAGGGAAGCACGAATCTCTCAAGAAGTTCGTAAGAATGGGTTGCCCGCAAGCGCCGATACTAGGCCCCAGCCTCTGGAATATAGTTTTCGACGACTTGCTGGCGCAACTAAAGTCCGAGGAGATCCAATGCCAAGCGGTCGCGTACGCGGACGATATAATAATCCTGGTCGGTGGTAACTCGCGGGAGATAATGCGGCGAGAGGGGCAATCTGCGGTCACATCGGTCTCTACTTGGTGCAGCCGCAGGCGGCTAGCACTGTCGGCCGAGAAGTGGGAGATGCTGTTGGTGAAGGCGAAGCTCGATGCCGAACGACCACCAACAATCCGCATCAACGGCAAAAGCATCAGGATGCGCCCATCGATTAAATACCTGTGTGATCATCTTCAGCGCGGCCTGAGGATCGAGAAGCACGTGCAAGAAACAGCGCACAAGTGCAGAAGAATGTTCAACAGCCTTGCAAAGGTGGCCAAGGCGAACTGGGGTCTCGGACGTGGAGCCTTAACCACCCTGTACAGGTGACTCTTTGCCCCGATCGCCACAACCATTGCTGGCCTCCACAGGGTCTAGCAGATTAGAGTAGAGTACAGTAAAGGGCAGGAGACCTCAGAATAACAGTGTATAGCACGAAAGTCGTAACATATTCAACAGAGGCTCTGCAGGTGACAGCCGGGGAAATGCCTATGGACCTGGTGGTTGATGTGCGCGCGCGGATGCACGCAGAATGGAAAGGATCCACGGACATGATGGAAACAAAGCGGCACCTACGGGACGAGGCCATGGCCACTTGGCAGGAGCGCTGGCGAGCGACAGAGAAAGGACGAACAACATACGCCTACTTCAGCATCGTCCACGAGAGGGTCAAGAATAAATAGATCCACGTACTCCACCATGTGACACAGTTCCTCAGTGGTCACGGAGACTTCAATAGCAAACTGAAGTACTTTGGCTGCAGCGATACGGAATTGTGCGACTGTGGAGAAGAGGAAACGCCGAGGCACATCATAGAAGAGTGTCCACTCGACGGTGAAAGCCGGCGCGCACTGAAAGGAGGACTCGACTGCCACAGATTCAGGTGGCCAGTGGAAAGTCGTATCCTCACGTCGAGAAAGGCGTATCGTCTCTTTCGAAAGTTCGCTCGCGACGTACTCTCCGCCAAGGAGAAGAAATGACGGGAAAGAAGGGAGAGAACAACTATAAGAGGAAAACGTGGTGGCGGATGGAGAAGATGCGGTGTGGAAGGAGAAGCAGAAATTAGAAGCAGAGGACCAAGAAGAGGCACAAGACTTGCACAAGGAGGACTCAACCGGAGCAGGACCAACCGCTGCTAAGGTGGAAGCAGCCAACTTGGACATACGAAGAGGATGGCCAGACAGGGCGACCACGGGATGCACCGGTGGAAAACAGCAGCAAGGGGAAAGAGGTAAGGCAACTGTGACCGTCACCGCAGGCGGTATCCAGAGACGGATACCGGGACGGTGCGGGTATATCGGCACGCGACATCCTGCTGGTACCGAGCGAAAGCTGGCAGCTCCGCCTCCACGTGACCCCGCTGGTAACGAGTCTGCGGGCTGCTAGTCAAACCGGAGTCACGGCCAAGTGAGCTGCTTCCCGCAGTGGTAGGTCCAACTTGCCCGATGATCCTTCAACGGCGAGGGCAGGGATTTACCAGGCCGCGTATCCAACACCTACACACGCGTTCCCATGCTGCGGCGATGCTAAATAGTACAATATCGTCTTTTTCGCGAAGCCGTTATAGAGCAATAGTTCGAGGCACGGCGCGGTCGCCAGTTGGCGGGACCCGGTGACGCGCGCAATACTTGCTATTGTTGGCCTCCCTAGAGTCAAGCAGATAATATTAGAGCAATGTAGAGCGCAGAGACCCACAGAATAGCAGTGTATGGCACAAATTCAAGGTTACCATATCCTAACATATCCAATGTTATCATCACCAAACGTAACATCACTCAAACTGACGAGCCTAGACCACTATTGCTGACCTCCCCAGAGCCAAGCAGAAGGAGCTAGAGCACAGTGGAGCGAAGGAATCGGCCGCATTGAAGTGTAAAGCACAAAATTCGAAGGTACAATGACATAACCGGACACACCTAACCTAAACAAACGTAACATAACACAACCTAAGCTGCCCACACCAATATTGCGAGCATCGTCAGCGACAAACTGAACATATTAGAGCACAGAAGAGCGCCGAAATCCATCGAACTGCAGTTTATAGCACAAAAGCGAGAGCTATCCTATCTTAACCTAACCAAACGTTACATAAGCAGATGTAACGTAGCCCAGCCTGACGTGCCACGACCGCTGCTGCTGCCCTCGCGAGAGCAAAGCAGATGCTAGTAGCGAATGCAGAGCTCAGGTATCGAACGAGTAGCAGTGTATAGCACAAACGTCAAAGCCATCCAATCCAAACTTATCATGACCTATCCCAAACAATCGTAACATATCCCAAACAAACCTGCTCCGACCGCTATTGCTGGCCTTCCCAGAGGCAAGCAGATGGTAGTAGAGAACATTAGAGGGCAGAAATCCACCGAATAGAATTGAATACCACAAAAGCCAGGGTAGCCTATCCTAACCTAGCCAAACGTAACATACCCTAACGTAACCTAACACAGACTAACATTTCGTGACAACCATTGCAGACCTCTACAGGGTCGAGTAGAGTATACTAGAGCACAGTAGTTCGCAGAAATCCTCCGCATAGCAGTGTATAGCACTAAAGTCGGAGATAACCTAACATAACCGGACCTCAGGTAACCTAACCAAACGTATCGTAACTCAAAAGGGCGTGCCGCCACCACAGCTGCCGGGATCCACAGAGCCAAGCAGAATGCATTAGAGCACTGTAGATCACATGAACCCACCGAGAAATAGTGTACAGCACGAAAGTCGAAGCCGCTCTTACCAGACAGGACCTAACATGACATAATCAAGCGTAGTCTTCCACAGCATAAAGGGCCGCGACTATTGCTGGACTCCCCAGGGACAAGGAGAACATAGTCGAGCACAGTCGATGGCAGAAGTCCTCCGAACAGCAGTGTATAGCACGAAAGCCAAAGACACCCTTACCGGGCTTGACGAAGCCTAACCTAACCGAACGTAACGTAGCTCAACCTAACGTGCCTTGACCACTATTGCTGGAGTCCACAGAGCCAAGAAGAAAATATTAGAGCACAGCAGAGCGCAGAAATCCGCGGATAGTAGTGTATAGCACAAACGTCTGAACCATCATATCCTAACCGCAACAAACGTAACACAACCTGACGTAGCATAGCTCAAACTAACGTGCCGCTACCACTATTGCTGGCCTCCCCAGAGCCAAGCAGAGAATGCTAGAGCACACTGGAGCGCAGAAGTCCACCGGATAGCAGTGTATGGCACAAGAGTCAAACATATCCTCACAGCACTTGCCCTCACCTAACCCATTCAAACGTAGCGTAACTCAGCATAACGTGGCGAGACTAATATTGCTGGACTCCCATAGCAAGGAAGAACATATTATATCACATTAGAGAGCAGAAATCCGCCGAATAGCAATGAATAGCGCAAAAGTCAAAGTAGCATGTACAACCTATCCAAACGTGTCGAACGCAAACGTAGTCTAACTCAACCTAACACTGCGAGACCACCATTGCTGGCCTCGAGAGAGACAAGCAGAATGTACCAGAGCACATTGGAGCGCAGAAATCTACCGCATTACCGTGAATGGCACAATGGCCGTAGATAACCAAACTTGGTATAATCCAACATAAGGAAAGGTAAAGTAGCTCAAAATAGCATGCCGCGACCACTGCTCCTGGCCTCCCCAGAGCCAAGCAGAACGTAGTAAAGAATAGTAGATCGCAGAAGTCCACCGAATAACAGTGTATAGCTCGAAAGTCGAAGTAATCCTTACCAAACTGAGCCTGATATCTCCTAACAAAGCACAACATTACTCAGATTAACGTGTCACGACCTCTATTGCACGCCACCCCGGAGTCAATCTGAGTATAGTAGGGCGATGAAGAGTGCGGACAGCCTCCGAATAGGAGTGCATAGCGAAGAAGTCAAGGAAACGCCAACCAAGCATTCCTATCCTAACCAGACGATACATAAGCGATATTTGCTAAACTCAACCTAACGAGCCGAGAACAATGCAGCCGACCTACCCAGAAACAAGCAGGATACGCTAGAGCACAGTGCAGCGCAGAAATCGGCGTATAGCAGTGTATACAACAAAAGAATAAGCTATCCGATCCTAACCGCACCAGACGTAACATAACTTAACGTGGCATAGCTCCACCTAACGTGCTGAGCCTACTATTGGTGGCCTCCCAATTTCCATGTGGAATATACTACAGCACAGCGTAGCGCAGAAATCCACCACATTTCAGTGAATAGCACAAAAGCCATAGATACCCCAAACTTACCTGACCTAATCAAACCTAACGGAAAGAAGCATAAACAAAAATGACGTGCCGCGAACTCTGCTCATGCCCCCCCCC
>NW_016933373.1:9647-17152 GCF_001483705.2 Eufriesea mexicana
GGTACGAATGCGCTTAATCGCGTCGATCATCGACCGACCCTGCCGAAATCCGAACTGGCTGACTCTGAGATCGGGACCCACGTCCATTAAAAGCTCTCGGAGACGGGCAGCTAGGACGCGCTCGTAGAGCTTGCCCGCCTCGTCGAGCAGGCATATCGGCCGGTATGCCTTCGGAGAGTCAGGCGGCTTTCCGGGTTTCGGGATCAGCACGACCCTCGCTCTTTTCCATCATGCCGGGAAGCGCCCAGTCCTGAGGCAGCTGTCGAACAGCCGTCGCACACGCTCACCCCAATCCCCCAGAGCCAGTGCAAATGCTCGGCCTGGGGTGCCGTCCGGTACGGTGGCGGTGCTCCTCGCCCCCATTCTATCGACCGCACGGCCCAACTCCTCGCGCGAGACCCCCAGCTCGTCGGAATATCCGACCAGTTCCCATCGCACTTCAACCGGTTGCACCACCTCCGCCGCCACCACCGGGACGAGGGTGTCGATCACCCGCCGCAGGAGCACTGGGAGCATACGCTCGGTCACGGTGGGCGCCCATGCCCTTAACTTCACCATAACCAATTTATAGGGGCGTCATGCTAATCTAACCTTACCTAACCTAACCTAACCAAGCGTAGAATAACTAAACGCAGCGAGACGAGACCTCTATTGCAGGCCTCCCCAGAGCAAAGCAGTACATATTAGAGGACAGTAGAGGCAAGAAATCTCCGAATAGCCGTGTATAACGCGAAAGTTAGTGTCATCCAAGCCTTGCATGTCCTATCATATCCTAACGAAACGTAACATAACCCATACTATCATACCACGAGAGCTATTGCTCGTCCCCCAGGGTTGAGCAGAGTATAGTCGAGCAACGTAGAGGGCAGAAATCCACCGAATTGCCGTGTATAGCCCAGTAGTCAAAGCTATCCTATCCTAACCCAACCAAACGTAAAATAACAAAACGAAACCTAATGCAGACTAACGTGCCAAGACCAAAACTGCCGGCCACCATAGAGACAAGCAGAATATACTAGAGCACAGCAGAGCGCAGAAATACGCCAAATATCGTTGTGTATCGAAAAAGACACAGCTACCCTATCCTAACCATACCAAATTAGACATAAACAAAAGTTACCTATCTCAAACTTACGCGCCGAGAACATTACTCCTGGCCTCCCCAGATCCAAGCAAAACATGCTACAGCGCAGTAGTGCGTAGAAACCCGCCGAACAACAGTCTATACCACGAAAGTCAAAGAAAATCGTACCTCACCAGAGCTGATATGGCCTAACGATGCGTATCCTTCCTCAACCCATCGCACCGAGACCACTATTACTGGCGTCACAGAATCGAGCGGAGTGCAGTGTAGCCACGAAGAGCGCAGGAATCCTTCGAAGAGCAGTGTACAGCCCAATAGTCAAAGTAATCCTTAGCAAACTGAGCCTAACATCTCCTAACAAAGCACAACATTACTCAGATTAACGTGCCGCGACCTCTATTGCACGCCACCCCAGTGCGGACATCCTCCGAATAGCAGTGCATAGCGCAAAAGTCAAGGAAACCCCAACCAAGCATTCCTATCCTAACCAGACTATACATAAGCGATATTTGCTAAACTCAACCTAACGAGCCGAGAACAATGCTGCCGACCTACCCAGAAACAAGCAGGATACGCTAGAGCACAGTACAGTGCAGAAATCGGCGGATAGCAGTGTATACAACAAAAGAATAGGCTCTCCGATCCTAACCGCACCAGACGTAACATAACCTAACGTGGCATAGCTGCACCTAACGTGCCGAGAAAACTGTTGCTGACTCCAGTGACTCAAGCAGGAAATAATAAAGCACAGAATAGCGCAGAGATCCTCCGTATAGCAGTGTAGACCACAGAAGTCAAAGATATCCCAACCTAACCTGACCGAACCTAACCAAACATAACGCAGTCTAGCTAAACGTAACGTGCCGCGACGGCTACTGATGTCCTACGTAGAGCCAAGCAGAGCATATTATGGCACATTCCAGCGCAGGCATGTACCGAATAGAAGTGTACAGGACAAAAGTCGAAGTAGCCATTCCTAACCTAGCCAAAAGGAAAGGAACTGCACGGTGCCTAACCCAACATAAAGCGACGGGACAGATATTGCTGGCCCCCACAGAGAAAAGCAGAATTAACCATAGCGCAGTACAACGAAGGAATCGACCATGTTGCAGTGAATATCAAAAAAGCCGCAGTTACCCTAGCATAACTTGACCTAACCTAACCAAGCCGAACGTAGCATATCTCAATATAGCGTGCGGCGACCACTGCCCCAGACCTCCACAAAGACAAGCAGGATGTGGCACAGAAGAGTAGATCACAGAAATACAGCGAACAACATTGCACAGCACGTATGCCATATCTATCATAACCAGGCTTTACAAAACCTAACCTAACAAAACTTTACCTAACACAAAGTAACGAGCCGCGACCGCTATTGCTGGCCTTCCCAGAGTCAAGAAGAGCATATAAGAGCAATGTGGATCGCGGAAATTCACCAAATAGGAGATTATAGCACAAAACTCTGAACTAACCCCCCATAACCTGACCAAACGAAACAAAACCGAACGTAACGAAATTCAACCTAACGTGGCGAGACAACTATTGCTGGCCTCCCCAGAGCACTGCGGAATATGCTATGGTTCAGTAGAGCACGGGAATCTGCCGCATTGCAGTGCAAAGCAGAAAGTCGAAGATACGCAAGCCCTACCTGAACAACCCTAAACAAATCAAGCGTAGCCAGACTCAAAATAACGTGCCGAGAAATCTATTCCTGGCCTCCCCTGGGCCACGTAGAGAGTATTAGTGCATTGTGGGGCGCAGAAATCCACAGAATAGAAGTGTAAAGCACAAAAGTCAAAGCAATCCTGTCCTAACCTATGCAAACGTAACATAGCCGAACATAACCTTATTCAAACTAACGCTGCGTGACCACTATTGCAGGCCTCCCCAGAGCCGAGCGGAATATATAAGGGACCAGTACTGCGAAGAAGCTCGCCGCATTGCTGTGTACATCGAAAAAGTGCAAGATATACAAGCCACACCTGAGCTAACCTAAGCGATCCAAAGGTAGCCAGCTCAACATGAAGGGCCCAGACCACCATTGCTGGCCTCGCCAGAGCCGAGCGGAATATACAAGAGAGCAGTAGCGCGAAAGAGTGCGCCGCATTGCAGTGTACAGCAAAAAAGTGAAAGACATCCAAACCATACCTGAACTGACCTAAATTAACCAAGGGTCGGCAGCTCAACATTGCGTGCCGCGATCTGTATTCCTGGCCTCCTCAGGGTCGAGCGGAATATAGCAGAGAACAGTAGAGCGCAGGAATCCACCGAATAACAGTCTATAGTCCGAATGTCGTAGCTACCATGACCGAAACTTGCGTTACATAGACTAGCCGTGCGTAAACTGACACAACCCAATTTGCCGAGAACAATATTGCTGGCATCCCCAGAACCAGGCTGAAAATATTAGAGCACACTAGAGCGCGGAGATACATCGAATAGCAGTGTATAGCACAAACGACAAAGATATCATATCCTAACCTAATGAAACGTAACGTAACCAAACCTAACATAGCTCAAACTGACGTACCGCGAACACTGTTGGTGGCTCCCCAGGGCTAAGAGGAGCATATGAGTTCAATGTAGATCGCCGAAATCCACTGTATAATAGCGTATAGCCCAAAATTCAGAGCCATCCCTACCAAACATAGCCTTTTTCCACGTGGGGGAAATATTCCAAAGGAGACCGCCCACACACACCCAATGGAGGGGGCGGGGTTATGTGGGTTTCTTGCCCACTAAATCCCCCACGTTTTCAAGCCATTCGCATTTCCAGGGCGCCCTGGACTTCGCGGCGACACAACCGTAATTCCATCCCGGCGCGGCGGGAGATCGCTCCCGACACATGCACGTGCATACGCACGAGACGGGTCTCTAAAGGCACACCCACCACACATACAACAGCACCGCAACCCGCGCATACCCTGCGGGAGCCACGCGGCCATCACGCGGCTCCGTGCGCCCGGGCAACGGTCTCTCGAACAGACGGGCCCGTATCCGCCTGCCCGTGGTCAACTGTACCAAATTTAGCCTAGCCAAACTCAACCGAACGCAACTTAACAAAACCAAACGTGCAACGACCGCTATTACTGGCCTCCCCAGAAACAAGCAGCCGCCAGTAGAGGAATGCAGTGAACAAACATCGACCGAAGAGCAGTGTAGAGCACAAAAGACAAAACTATCCCAACAAACCGAACCTAACCTAGCCTAACCAACGGTAATATAAGTCAATATAACGTACCGCGAACACTTCACATGGCGTCCACAGACACAAGCAGATTGTGATAGAGCAGAGAAGAGGGCATATGTCCATAGAATAGCAGCATGTACCACAAAAGTCGGAGGAACCATAACCTAACGCAACGTAACCTAACCAAACCGAACGTATTCTAACTAACCCTCACGTGCAGCGGCCACCATTGCTGGTCTCCGGAGGGTCTTGCAGAGTATAGTAGAATAACGCAGAACGCAAAAATACCCCGAATAGCAGTGTATAGCACAAAAGTCGAAGCTATCTGTTCTTAACCTATCCAAACGTAACATAACCATACACGACTTAACTCAGACTAACGCGCTGGGACCATACTGCTGGCATCCACATAGTCAAGCAGAATATACTAGACCACAGCAAAGCGCAGAAATCCATCGGATAGCAGTACATAGCACAAAAGTCGAAGCCATCCTTACCAAACTTATCCAAACCTAACCTAGCCGAACGTAACGTGCCGAGAATATTATCGCTGGCCTTCTCAGTGCAAAGCTGAAAATACTGGAGCACTGTAGATCGCTGAAATAACAGTGTGCAGCAAAAAGGTCGAAGCTACTACCTCCTAGGTAGATCGCCTGCATTCCCAGAACGAAGCAGAACATATTAGTGGATTGTAGAACGCATAAATCCATAGAATCGCAGGGTATATCGGAAATGTCTAGGCTACCCATGCCTAACCTAAGCAAACACGACGCAGCCAATCATACTCTAACTCAGTATTACCTGCCGCAACCACTATTGCTGGCTTCCCCGCGGCCATGAGGAACATATTAGAGGAGATTGGGGCGCAGAAAAAAATGGATTGGCCATATATATCAGAAAAATCGAAGCTATCCAAGCCTTCCCCTTGCTGACTTAAACCAACCCTACGTAACCAAACACAACCTAACGTGACGCGGACACTATTTCTGGCCTGTCCAGGGTATAGCAGAGCACATTGGGGCACAGAAGAGCACAGAAATCCACCGAGCAGCGGCGTAAAGCACAAAAGTACAAGCTATCCCCTCCTATCCCAACCAAACGGAACATATCCAGACGCAACATCACTCAGCCTATCGTGTTGAGAGCCCTACTTCTGGCCTCCCCAAAGCGAAGTAGGACATGCAAGGATACTGTAAAGCAAAGAAATCCAACGGCTGGCTCTGTATAGCACAAAAGTGAAAGCCATCCTATCCTAAATTATGCAAACATAGTATAGCCGAGCGCAATATAACTTAACCTGACTTACAGAGACCACTATCACTGGTCTCGCCAGGGTCAAGCAGAATATACTAGAGCACTGTGGAGTGCAGAAAGCCACCAAATAGCAGTGCAAAGCACAGAAGTCAATACAATCCTAACCAAACGTAACCTAACATAACCCGACCAATCGTAACCTAACCCAGCCAATCGTGCCACGACCACTATTGCTGGTCTCCCCCGAGTGGAGTAGAGTGGAGCATAGTGGAGCAGCGTGGAGCGCAGAAATCCACGGAGGATCCATGTAAAGCTCTAGAGTCAAAGCTATCCTGTCGTAACATAGACGAGCGTAACATAACCAAGCGCAACCGAACTCAGACTAACGCGCCGAGGCCAATGCTGCCGGCATGCAAAGAAGCATGCAGAATATACTAGAGTACGGTCGAGTGCAGGTGTCCACCGGATAGCTGTGTACAGCCCAAAGGCCAAATCTGCCCTATCCTAACTTCACCAAGCGTAACATAACCAAACATTACCTATCTGAATCTAACGTACCCAGACCACTATCGAAGCCCTCACAAGAACAAGGCAACACATAGTAGAGCACAGTGGAGCGCAGAAATTCGTCGAACAAGAGTCTACGCCACGAAAGTCAATTATATCCAAACCAAACCCAAACTAACATAACCTAACCAAACGTAACCTAACACAACCTAACGGACCCAGACTACTGTTACTGGACTCGCCAGAGTCGAGCAGAGTATAGTAGAGCAGTGTAGAGCGTAGAAATCCTCCGGATAGCGGAGTATAGCACGAAAGTCAATGCTACCTTCTCCTAGCCTATCCAATCGCAGCATTACCAAACGCATCATAACAAAACCTATCGCGCCACGACCACTAGTTCAGGCCTATCCAGATTCGAGGAGGGTATAGTAGTGCACAGTAGAGCGCAGAATGCCGCCAATTAGCAACGTATACCACAAAGGTCGAGGATGTCTAAACCTAACTAGGCCTAACTTAATTTAGCCAAACGTAGAATTACCAAACCTAACTAGCAGATACCTCTATTGCTGGCCCACCGAGAGCCAAGCAGAACATATTAGAGCACAGCAGCTAGCAGAAATCCACCAAATAGCATTGCATAACGCAAAAGTCAAAGGCATCCGGACCAAACTTAACCGAAGCTAACATAACCAAACGTAACCTAACGCAAGCTATCGTGCCACCACCTCTGTCGCTGGTCTCCCCAGAGTCGACCAGAGTAAAGCACAGCAATGTAGGACGCTGAAATCGCCCAAATAGCGGTATACAGCAAAAAAGGAAGAGATATCCTAACCTAACCTCTCCTAACCTGATATAATAGATCGTAACCAACCCCAACCTAACCTGCTTAGCCCACAATTGCTGGCATCCCCATCGCCGAGCAAGGCATACTAGAGGAGACTGGAGCGCATACGTCCATAGGATGGCACGGCCTCTTCTTCAAGCATTCGCAGATGGAAGCAGGGAATATTAGATCACAGTAGAGAGCAGAAATCCACTGAACGACAGTGTGTGGCACAAAACTGGAAGCTATCCTATCGTAACACAGCAAACCTAACCCAACGGAGACTAACTCAACCTAATGTGCCGAGGCCACAATTGTTGGAATACACAGCGCCAAACAGAGCTTATAAAAGCACAGCAGTGCGCAGAAATCCGCCGAATAGCAGTTCACAGCACGAAAGTCGAAGCCATTCTGACCAAACGAGTCTAACCTAACCTAACAATTCGTAACATAACCCAACCTAACGTGCCACGGCCACTATTGCTGGCCTCCACAGAATCATGCGGAGTATAATGGAGCATTGTAGAGCGCATAAATCCACCGAATTGCAGTGTATGGCAGAAAAGTTGAAGATATCCTAACCAAACCTGCACTAACCGAGAATAAAGGAACGTAGCGTGGCTCAACACAACGTGCCGCGACCACGG
>NW_016933374.1:0-2345 GCF_001483705.2 Eufriesea mexicana
AAGGTTGGATAGGTTAGGAGAGGGTAGTTTCGATTTTAATGCTATAGTCTGCTATTTGGAGGATTTCTGCGCCCTACAGTGCTCATATGTTTTCAGATTTGCTCTGGGAAGGCAAGCGATAGTGGTCTCGGCTCGTTATGCTGTGTCATGTTACGTTCGGTTAAGTAGGGTTAAGCTAAGATTGGCAAGTGTAGCTATAACTTTAGTTCTTTACACAGGTGTTCGGTAGATTTCTGCGCTCTACTATTCTCTGGTGTGCCCTGCTTGGCTATGGGATGGCACGAATAGTGTTCTCGGCACATTATATTGTGTTATGTTACGTTCGGTTAAGTTGGGCAAGGCTATGTTTGGTTAGGGTAGCTTTAACCTTTTTGCTGTACACTGCTATTCGGTGGAATTGTGAGATATTCTGTGCTCCAGCATGTCCTGCTGTGCTCTGGGCATGGCAGCAACAGATGTCTCGGCATGTTAGTTTAAGTGATGCAATGTTTGGTTATATTATGTTTGTTTGGGTTAGGCGCGTGTATCTCTGACTTTTCCGACATAGGCTGCGGTTCTATGGACTTCTCCGTTCTACTGACCACATATAGGTTCAACTCTGCTCTGGGGTGGCCAGCAGTAGTCATCGCGGCGTGTTAGGTTGAGCTGTGTCACTATCGGATATGTTAGGTAAGGACAGCTTTGACTTTAGGGCTCTAGTCTGCTATTAGGTGGATTTCTACGTCCTACGGTGCTCTAACATTTTCGGCTTTGCTCTGGGAAGGCCACTAATAGCGGCCTCGGCTCGTTATGTTGAGACGGGTTACGTTCGGTTAGGCTGGGTTAGGCTACGTTTGGTTAGGATAGCATTATCTTTTGTGCTGCCCACTTCTATTCGGTGGATTTCTGCGCTCCAATGTGCTTTAATATGTGCTCCTTGGCTCTGCAGTGGCCGGCAATAGCTGTCTCGGCACGTTAGCCTGAGTTAGGCTATGTTCGGCTATCTTGTGTTTGTTTCTGATAGACTTGGGCAGCTATAACTTTTTTGACATACACAGCTATTCCATGGATTTCTGCGTTCGACTCACCGCTAATGCGTTCTGCTTGGCTCTGAGGAGGCCGGCGATAGTGCTCCTGGGACGTTAGGTTGAGCTACGTTACGTTTCGTTATGTTACTCTTGGTTAGATTAGGAGAGGTTAGCTTTTATTTTAATGCTACAGTCTGCTATGATGAGCATTTCTGCGCTCTACAGTGCACGAAATACTTTCAGCTTCTCTCTGGGAAGGCCAGAAAGTGTGGTGTCGACACGCTATTTTGTGTCAAGTTACTTCCGGTTAGCCTGGGTTTTGCTAAGCTTGGTTAAGGTAGCTTTACCTTTTGTGCTGTGCGCTGCTACTAGGACGATTTCCACGCCCTGCTGCGCTCTAGTAAGTCCTATTTGGCCCTGGGGATGCCAGCAATGGTAGTCGCGGCACGTTAGGTTGGATTATGTTAGGTTAGGTTTGGGTAGTTTAGGTCAGGTTGGGTTAGGTTAGGTTACATTTGTTTGGGTTGGTATAGGATATCTTCGACTTTTGTACCGTACACTGAAATGCGGTGGATTTCTGAGCTCTATTGTGCTCTAGTATATTCCGCATGGCTCTGGGATCGCCAGTAACATTGGTCTCGGCAAGTTGGATTGTGTTAGGCTACGTTTGGTTTGGTTATTTTAGCCTGGGCTAAGTTTGGATAGATATGACTTTCTTGGTACATATGGATACGCGGCGCATTTCTACGCTCTAGTGTAGTCTACCATAATTTGCTCGACACTGGGTAGGCCAGTAATCGTTGCCGTGTCACTTTATTTTCAGCTAGGTTGCGGTAGGTTTTGTTACGTTTGTGTATTTTGGAATCGGTTATCTTCGACTATTGTGCTATGTACCGAGTTTCTATGGATTTCCGCGCTCTACTCTCCTCTAATACGTTCTTCATAGCTTTGGGGAGGGCAGCAATGGTGGTCTCGGTACGTCAGGATGAGCTAGATTACGTTTTGTTACGTAAACCTTGGTGAGGGTTGTAGTGGATTGCTTTGACTCTTGTGCTATACACGGCTATTCGATGCATTTCTGTGCTATACATTGCTCTACTATACTATGTTCCACTCTGGGGTGGCAAGTTATATCGGCCCTGGCAAGATATGTTGGGATATGTTACGTTCGGTTGGGTTAGGTTAGGCTACGTTTGGTAAGAATGGCACCGTTTTTAATAAGAATGGCACCGTTTTTTGTGTTATACACCACTATTCGGGGATCTATGCGCACTGCCCTCCTCTAATATGCTCTGCTTGCCTCTGGGGAGGCCAGCAATAGAGGTCTCAACTCGTTAG
>NW_016933375.1:0-765 GCF_001483705.2 Eufriesea mexicana
GTTTAGGTCTGCATAGCTTTGACTTTCGTGGTATACGCTGCTACCCGGTAGACTACTGCGCTCTGCTGTGCTCTATTACACTCTAGATGTCTCTGGGGAGGCCAGCAATAGTTGTCACGACACGTTAGGCTTAGTTAGGTTATGTTTGGTTATGTCAAGCGTGGATGGGTTAGGACACCATATCTTCGATTTTTCTGCTACACCCCGCGATTCTATGGATTTTTGGGTTCTACTCTCCTCTAATATGTTCTGCTTGGCTCTGGGCAGGCCAGCAATAGCTGTCGCGCCACGTTCGATTGAATTGGGTTACGTTTGGTTATGTCAGGAGAGGCAGGCATTGACTTTTGTGCCATGCAATGCCATTCGGTAGATTCCTGCACGCTGGTTCGCTCTAATATGTTCAGCTCGGTACCAACAATAGCGGTATCGGCTCGATACGTTGAGTCAGACTAGGTTTGGTTAGGTTAGGCTTGGACAGGTTAGTTTGGGCTATGTTCGACATTTGTGCCTTACTCTGCAATGCAGAGGATTCCTGCGCTCAACTGCGCTCTAATATGTTATGCGCTCAGAGTGCCAGCATCAGTGGTATCGGCAGGTTACTATGAGTCAGGCTACGTTCGGTTATGTTAGGATAGGTCATGCTAGATTAGGATACCATCGAATATTGTGCTTTACACTGCAATGCGGCGGATTTCTGCTCTCTATTGCACTCTAGTGTATCCTGGTTGGCTCTGTGGAAGTCAGCAATTGTCGGTCTAGGCACGT
>NW_016933376.1:0-780 GCF_001483705.2 Eufriesea mexicana
AAGACCAGTATTCGCCATCCTACAATATTATACCCAAGTTTATTAAAATTACTAAAGTGAATCGTTAAAGTTAAAGTATGTGTAATATATTTAAAGAAAATTTATAATTATATCATCGATAACTTCATTTTAACACACTCGCGTAGAGAACAGCATTTTCTGTCACACATTTTAATGCTGTATGTTACATGTACTTCGTGTCAGACTCTACCGTCCCCAGAAATCGCTTCGCGTAAAATTCAGCCGTACTTAGAAGATTAAGATTTGAAAGAACATTTGTTTCATTGCCCCCCAATATACCTAAAGTCCAACTCTAAAATAGTCTGTCTGCACGATCGTGTTATAAACCTTAAAAATACCGACCTCACGGCTCAATTAGGTATGCCAAGGCAAAATATTCCATATGCACCGCGTAACAAGTATAGGGAGATTTTTAGAAATTTGCTCTTAAATTATCATGGTCATTTCTATGATTGTACTCAAATTGGAACGTTTCGTGGCGAATTTATTTCATTGAAATTTAATAGGAAAAAATAGAAATGGGAAGCATCCACAGAATGCTAAATCGAGTAAATATAACGGAGGGGTAAAATAAATGTTTGTACCTGATTAAACATCGATTAAATATTGTGTGCTACATTGGTACTGCAACTATTATATATTAAAATGACGAATTATTGACTCTTTGATAACTATTTTCAGTAATTACTGGTAATGTCCAGGCATTTGTTGATAAAATTTTTATTCACTTTCATTGAAATAAAATCACGATTAGACTCA
>NW_016933377.1:0-1043 GCF_001483705.2 Eufriesea mexicana
GGGGCCAGCAATAGTGGTCTCGGCGCGTAAGGTTGAGCTATTCCACGTCTGCTTATGACACGTATGGTTATGTTAGGACAGAGTACCATAGACTTTTGTGCCATACACTCCTATTCGGTAGGTTTCTGCCATTTACTGTGCTCGAACATGGTCTGCTTCGCTCTGAGGTGGCCAGTAAGTTTGGTCTCGGCACGTTAGTTTGTTATAGGCTACGGTTCATTAGGTAGGTTGGGAATGTTTGGTTATGGTTTCTTTGTCTTTCTTGCTATACAATGCTTTTCGATGGATATCTGTGATCTGCAGTCCTCTGCTACAATCTGCATGGCCCTGGGGATGTCAGGAGCCGTGGTCGCGACACGTTATGTTGAGTTATGCTACGCTTGATAGGTTACGTTACGTCATTTTAGTTTCGGGTATCACCGACCTTTGCGCTATACACTGCTATTCGGCGGACTTGGGCGCTCTACATTGCACATCTGTACTCAGCTCGACTCCGGGGAGAAGAGCAATTGTACTCGTGGCTCGGTAGGTTGTGTTACGTTACGTTTGGTTAGGTCATGTTGGGTTATGTTCGGTTTTGATAACTGCGACTTTCGTGCTAAACACTGCTATACGGTGGATTTCTTTGATCAACAGCGCTCTAATACATTCTGATTGCCTCTGGGGAGCCAGGCGCAGAGGTCGCCTTATGTTACGTTGAGCTATGCTACGTTCCTTTGGGTTAATTTAGGACTGGTTAGGTTAGGACATCTGCGGCTTTTCTGCTGTACACTGCAATGAGGTGGACTTCCGCGATCTGCTGTGCTGTAGTATATTCTACGCGGAGCTGGGAAGGCCAGCAATAGTTGCCACGGCACGTTAGGTTGTGTTACGCTACGTTTGGCTGTGTTGCGCATTGTGCGGTTAGGACCGGATAGTATATGCATTGGTGCTATACACTGCAATCCGCGGATATCTCCGCTCCACTATGTTCTAATATCTTCTGCATGGGTCTGGGGAGGCCAGCAATTGTGCTCTCCGCACATTAGGTTGTGTGATATTAC
>NW_016933378.1:0-407 GCF_001483705.2 Eufriesea mexicana
TCCTAACGTATGCAAGGAAGATAGCTCACCACGGTATTAGTCCAAAATGTCAGTAAAATTGAGTTTTCCTGCAGGATTCGTGAGCATTGCAATGGCTATTGCATGCCACGGGGATCTTTCCTCCTTATTTACGCAAGAAAGTAAGCACTCCTCAATATTAGTGAAAAATGCCAATAAAATTGAATTTTCCAGGAAGATTCTATAGCACTGCAATGTCTATACCACGCCTATATAGTCTTTCCTCCTTACTTATGCGAGAAAGTTAACTCACAACGATATTAGTCGAAAATGTCAATAAAATTGAATATTCAAGAAAGATCCTACTGCATTGCAATGGCTATAGCACTCCAGAAGGATATTTCCTCCATATTTATGCAAGAATGTCAGCTCACCAAGATATTAGCGGA
>NW_016933379.1:0-1160 GCF_001483705.2 Eufriesea mexicana
CTATATTGCTCTAATATTCTCTGATCGACTCCGGAGTGGCCTGTAATAGTGGTCACGGCACGTTAGTTTAATTTATGCAACGTTTGGTTGTGTTACGTTTGGTTAGGGTAGGAGATGATTGCATTGACTTTTGTGCTATATACTGTCTTTTGGTGAGCTTCTGCGCTACACTGTGCTCTAATATGCTCTGCTTGTCTCTGGCGGGGCCAGCAATAGTGCTTGTGGCACGTTATGTTGTGATAGGTTACATTTGGTTGGGTTAGGTTAGGCTAAGTTTTGTCAGTGTCTCTTTCAGTTTTCGGTATGCACTGTTATTCGGTGGATTCCTGCCTTCCACTGTGCTCTACAGCCACCTGTATGCCCCAGTGGAGGCAAGCAGCAGTGGTCGCTGCACGTTATGTTCAGATTGCTATGTCAGGTTTGGGTATGTTTCTTTGGGGTAGGTTTGTGTCTTTAAATTTTCTGCTCCACACAGTGATTCAATGGATTTCAGCGCTCCACTCTGCCCTAATACGACCTGCTTTCCTCTGGGGATGCCAGAAATAATGGCCGCGGCAGGATATGTAGAGTTAAGTTTCGTTTGGTTCGGTTACGTTAGCATGCGTTATGTTTGGATATCTTTGACCTTTCTGCTGTGCACTGCATTTCTACAGACTCCTGCGCTCCGCATTCCACTAATATGAGCTGCTTGGCGATGGGGAGGCCAGCAATAGTGGTCTAGGCACGTTAAGTTATGTTTGATCACGTTGTTTATCCTGCGTTTGGTTTGGATAGGATAGGATAACTTTGACTCTTGTGCTGTACACTGCTATTCGGTGGACTTCTGCACTCTACATAGCTCTACTATGCTCGGCTGGACTATCGGGAGGCCAGCATTTGAGGTCGTGGCCGGTTAGGTTTCGTTATTCTACGTTTGGTCAGGTTAGGCTATGTAAGGTTGGCTGGAATGGGTTTGACTTTTATGCTATACACTGCTATTTGGTGGATTTCTGCGTTCTACTGTGATCTAACATTCTCTGCTTTGCTCTGGAGAGGCAAGAAATCGTGGTCACGGCACGTTAGGGAGAGCTAGGGTACGTTCCCTTATGTTACGTTTTGTTACGTTAGGATAGGTTAGCTGCGACTATTGTGATCTGCACTCGGATTATATGGATTTCTTC
>NW_016933380.1:0-1135 GCF_001483705.2 Eufriesea mexicana
CTCGCCTACCTGCGACGTAGCGGTGTCCACAACTTCGTTGATGCCACGAATAAGACAAGGAAAGAAAGCTTGCAAACAAATTCAATTTTAATCGGCACCAGGGCACACTCCGCGACGCGAGTACCCGGCCACGTGTACCCACGCGCCACACACACAGAATGGCATTAATCCACGCGCCAGAAAACGCATTTTTCTGCCGAAAATACCTACCAATGGTAGGAGCGTCGTTAACGCGTCCGTCTCGTTCGACATTCAGCGCGGCACTCCAAGTCAAAGCAATCCTGTCCTAACCTATCCACACGTAACGTAACCAACACCAAAATAACTCACACCAACGTGCCGAGACCTCTGTTGCCGCCCTCCACAAATTCGAACAGAGTACAGAAGAACTATGTAGAACGTATAAATCTACCGAATAGCAGTGTATGGCACATATGACACCCCTTTCCTGCCCAAACCTAGCCAAAGTTAATACAAACAAACGTAGCGTAACACAACATAACGTGCCCGGACCACATTTTCTTGCTTTCCCTGCGCCGAACTGAATATACGAGAACAATGAACAACGCTTTTAACCACCGAGAGGTAGCGGAGTACAGCTCAAATGTCAAAGCTACCCTAACCAAACAAATCCAAACGTAAGTTAGCCAACCGCAACCTGACTTAACCAAACGTGCCGGTGCCACTACTTATGGCCTCCCCATCGCCAAGCAGGGCATATTAGAGGAGAGTAGGGCACAGAAATAAAAAGAATCGCAGTGTACAGCAGAAACTCAAAGCTATACGAACCTCACCAATGCTAAGCTAGCCTAAACAAACGTAATCAAACTGAACCTAGCGTGCCGCGACCGATATTGCTTGCATTCTCAGAGCAAAGTAGAATATACCAGACCTGAGTAGAGCGCAGTAATCCACTGCATTGCAGTGTATGTCACAGATGTCTAAGATAACCTAACCTAACCTCTCCTAAACGAACCTAACCCGAAGTAGCCTAATTAAATGTATCGTGCCGCGACCACTAATGCTGTCCTGCCTGTAGTCGGGTAGAGTATTATAGAGGGGTGTGGAACGTGGAATTCCACCCAAGGGCAGTGTATAGCACAATAGTCAAAGCTAGCCTATCCTAACACGTCAA
>NW_016933381.1:0-203 GCF_001483705.2 Eufriesea mexicana
GATATCATTGCAATGGCTATAGCATGCCAATAGAATCTTTCCTCGCTATTTATGCAACAAAATAAGCTCTCCACGATATTAGTCGATAATGTAAATAAAATTGAATTTTCCAGCCGAATGCTTTACCTTTGCAATGGCTATAGCGTTCCAAAAGAATCTTTCCTCCTTATTTATGCAACAAAATCAGCGCACCACGATATTAG
>NW_016933381.1:302-616 GCF_001483705.2 Eufriesea mexicana
CTTTCCTCCTTATTTATGCAACAAAATTAGCTCACCACGATATCAGACGAAAATGTTAATAAAATTGAATTTTCCAGACAGATTTTATAGCATTGCAATGGCTATAGCATGCCAATGGAATCATTCCTCCATATTTATGCATCAAAATTAGCTCACCACGACATTAGTCGAAAATGACAATGAAATGGAATTTTCCATTCAGATTGTATAGCATTGCAATTGCTGCAGCATGCCAATAGAAACTTTCCTCCTTATTTATGCATCAAAACTAGCTCACCACGATATTAGTCGATAATATCAATGAAATTGAATTT
>NW_016933382.1:0-255 GCF_001483705.2 Eufriesea mexicana
GCAGGTACAGCCATCTACTTGCCAGAGAATAGGTATATTCAAAATATATAATCTGTTATAGCTCGGCGAGTAGGTTGCATAACGCATTCAATCGAATGGCAAATACAGCCATCTACTTGCCAGACAATAAGTCTATTCAAAATCAATAACCTGCTATATCTTGGTGAATAGATCGCATAACGCCTTCAAGCAATGGCAAGTACAGCCATCTACTTGCCAGAGATTAGGTCTAATAAAAATCTATAACCTCCTACA
>NW_016933382.1:473-690 GCF_001483705.2 Eufriesea mexicana
ACGCCTTCAATTCAATGTCAAGTACAGACATCTGCTTGCTAGAAAATAGGTCTATTCAAAAACTATTACCTGTTATAGCTTGGTGAATGCATCGTCTAACGCCTTCAATCCAATGGCAGGTACTCCCATCTACTTGCCAGAGAAAGTGCATATTCAAAATCTATAATCTGTTATTGCTTGGTGAATAGATCGCATAACGCCTTCAATCCAATGGCAA
>NW_016933383.1:0-838 GCF_001483705.2 Eufriesea mexicana
CCTACAGGGGAGAGGGTGTCGATCACTCGCCGCAGAAGCTCGGGGTACATAAGCTCGGTCGCGGGTGGCGCCCTTGTACCTACCTTCCCCATTACTAATTTATAGGGGAGTCCACACGGATCGCTTTCGAGCGCCGCGAGGAGCTCGTGCCATTGCCGAGGTTTGAATCAGCGAATCTCCCTCCGGAGATCTCTCACCGTGGACCGGTACTCGCAATAGTGGCGCGCGACATCCTTGTCGGACAACGCGCGTCGACCGCATCGAGCCCGGGTGTACTGCCGACGGGCGAGCACGCAGAGCTCCGGAGCTGCGCGACTTCCGCTGATCTCCAGTGCACTGCAACCCTCGAAGGAGGCTCCCTCTCCCGCCGCAGGTCGGCGACGCACACGCGCGTCAACGCCGCCCTCAGACGCTCCGACCCTAACTGCGCTTCGCCTTTTTCGCGCTGTAATGCCCCATCCGCCCAGGCGACGACATGGACGGCCGCGACGGAGAGGTAGCCCTCGAGTCGCCCAAGCGTCCATCGCGGCGCCATGGCGTGCTTACCGCTGCGTGGTTCCAGACCGGTGCGAGGAGTGACGGCAAGCATCATGGTGATGTGCAGGTGGTCGCTTAGCGTTCCCACCGCCACCTCCACCCTCAAGCATGTGACCCGCCGCACATCTGCCGGCGATGCGAACGACAATTCCATGATGGACGTGCCGTTCAACCGGACGCACGTGCTTACGGAACCCCGATTTAGCAACCGGAGTTCCATTCCAGTGGCCCAATTCTTCAGGGCCTCGCACCGAACGCCTGTTCGCGGGGAACGCCACGCCGCGGAGTGGGCGTTGAAGTC
>NW_016933384.1:0-862 GCF_001483705.2 Eufriesea mexicana
TTGCAATGGCTATAGCACCCCAA
Source organism: Eufriesea mexicana (assembly GCF_001483705.2). Lineage (NCBI taxonomy): Eukaryota > Metazoa > Arthropoda > Insecta > Hymenoptera > Apidae > Eufriesea > Eufriesea mexicana. The sequence continues at coordinate 24 of NW_016933384.1, forward strand.
TAGAATCTCTCCTCCTTATTTATGCAAGAAAGTTAGCTCAACGCGATATTAGGCGAAAATGTCTATAGAATTGAATTTTCCATCCAGATGCTATAGCATTGCAATGCCTAGGGCACGCCAATAGTATCTTTCCTCCTTATTTATGCAAGAAAGCTGGCTCACAACGATATTAGTCGAAAATGTCAATAAAATTGTGTTTTCCAGCCAGATTCTATGGCACTGGAACTGCTGTAGCACGCCAATAGCACCTTTCGTCCTTATTTATGCAACAAAGTTAGCTCAACACGATATTAGTCGAAAAAGTCAATAAAATTGAATTTTCCAGCCTCATCCTACATCATTGGAATGGCTATAGCACGCCAATACAATATTTCCTACTTATTTCTGCATGAAATTTCGCTCACCACGATATTAGTCGAAAATGTCAATGAAATTGTGTTTTCCAGACAAATTCTATAGCATTGTAATGGCTATAGCACGCCAATAGAATCGTTCTTCTTTATTTATGCAAGAAAGTCAGCACACCAGGATATTAGGCGAAAGCGTCAATAAAATTGAATTTTCCAGGCAGACTCTATAGCATTGCAATGCATATAGCACTCCAATAGAATCTTTCCTCCTTACTTATGCAAGAAAGTTAGCTCACTACAATACTAGTCGAAAATGTCATTAAAATTGAATTTTCCGGCCCGATTCCGTAGCATTGCTATGGCTACATCACGGCAATAGTATCATTCCTCCTTATAACAAAGTTAGCTCACCACGATATTTGTCGGAAATGACAATAAAATTGAACTTTCCAGCCTTATTCTATAGTATTATAATGGCTATAGCACGGC
>NW_016933385.1:0-787 GCF_001483705.2 Eufriesea mexicana
GGCGTGCTATAGCCATTGCAATGATATATAATCTGAATGGTAAATCCAATTTTATTAACATTTCCTTCTATTATCGCAGTGAGATAACTTTTTTACATAAAGAAGGAGGAAAGATTCTATTTGCGTATAATACCCGTTGCAGTGCTATAGAATCTGGCTGGAAAATTCAATTTTATTGACATTTTCGAATAATATCGTGGTGAGGAAGCTTTCTTGCTTATAGAAGTAGGAAAGATTCTATGGTCGTGCTATTTCAATTGCAATGCTATAGAATCTGCATGGGAAATTCAATTTTACTCACATTTTCGACTAATATCGTGGTGAGCCAGCTATCTTGCATATATAAGGAGGAAAGCTACTATTGAACATTGACGTGCTATAGCCGTTGTAAAGCTATAGAACCTGTCTGGAACATTCATTTTTATTGACATTTTCGGATAATATTGTGGTGAGCTATGCTCCATGCATAAATACGGAGGAAATATTCTATTAGCATGCTGTGGCCATAGCAGTGCAATAGAATCTGGCTGGAAAACACAAATTTAATGACATTTTCGAATATTATCGTGGTGAGCTAACTTTCTTGCATAAATAAGGAGGAAAGATTCTATTGGCGTGCTATAGCCATTGCAATGCTATAGAATCTTTTTGGAAATTTTAATTTTATTCACATAATATAATTTCATTCACATATTCGACAGTTGTGGGGGTGAGCTAACTTTCGTGCGTAAATAAGGAGGAAAAATTGCATTGGCGTGCCATTGCCACTGCAGTGCAACAGAATCTG
>NW_016933386.1:0-1004 GCF_001483705.2 Eufriesea mexicana
TCTGTTCGCCTCCGGGGTGTCCAGTAATAATGCTCTCGGCACGTTAGTTTGAGTTGGGCTACGATTGGTTATGCCATGCAATCTTTGGTCAGGTTTGAATTGCTTTGACTTTCGCTGGATATACTGTTGTTCGTTGGACTACTGCGCTCTACTCTGCACCAGTATGTTTTGCTTGACACTACGGAAGCCAGCAATAGTAGTCTCGATACGTTAGGTTGAGATAGATAACGTTTTGTTATGTTAAATTTGGTAAGGTTGGGATAGTATAGCTTTGGCTTTTATGCTGTGCAGCGCAATGCGGAAGATTTCGGCGCTCTACTGTCATCTAAATTTCCCTGCGTTGTTATGGGAATTCCAGAAATAGTGGCCGCAGCGCGTTAGATTGAGTTAGGTTACGTTCGGATATGTTACGATTGTTTGGGTTTGGTTGGAATATCTTTGACTTTCGTGCTATACACTGCCATTACATTGGCCTCGATGCTCCACTCTCTTGTAATACGCCCGGCATGGCAGCGGAGAGGACAGCAATGGTGGGCTAGACGCGTTTGGTTCGGAATTGTCACGTTTGGCTATGCTAGGTCACGCCGCTCTAGGTTAGGATATCCCTTACTTTTCTGCTTTACACTCCAATGCGGCCGATTTCTGCTCTCTACTGTGCACTACTATATCCTGCTCGGCTCTGGGGAGGCAAGCAATAGTTGTCTCGGCGCGTTAAGTTGATTTAAGTTACATTCGGTTATGTTACGTTTGTCAATGTTAGGGGAGGGTAGCTTTGACTTTTGTGCTGTACATTGCTTTACGTCGAATTTCTGCGGTCCACTGCGCTCTGGTATGTTCTGCTTGGCTCTGGGCAGTCCAGCAATTGTGGTGTAGGCAGGTTAGGGTGGGTTAGGTAACGTTTGTTAGTATTACGTGTGGTTAGGTTAGGACTGGGTAGCTTCGTCTATACTGCTGTACACTAGTATTCGGCTGATTTCTGCGCTGTACTGTGATCTAATATACCC
>NW_016933387.1:0-810 GCF_001483705.2 Eufriesea mexicana
CACAGCTATTTGGTGGCTTTCTGCGCTCTACTGTGCTCCAGCATATTCTGTTTGTCTCTGCGGGGGCCAACAATCATGGTCTCGGCATGTTAGGCTAAGTTAGCTTACGTTCGTTTGTATTACGTTTGGATAAGTTAGGACAGGGTAGGGTTGACTTTTGTGCTATCGACTTGTATTCGGCGGATTTCTTCGCTCTACACAGCTCTATTATACTCTTTCAGGCTCTGGGGATGCCAGTAATAGTGGTCCCGGCTCGGTCTGTCTTTGTTCGATTTGGTTGGGATAGGCTAGGATAGGAGGCGATATTTCTAACTTCTGTGCTGCACGCTGCTGTCTGGTGGTTTTCTGCGCCCTACTGTGCTCTAGTATATCCTGCGTGGCTCTGCGGAGGATAGGAAGAGTGGTTTCAGCACGACAGGTTTAGTTGTGCTACGTTCGGTTACGTTACGTGTGGCTATGTTAGGATAGGGTAGCTTAGACTATTGTGCTATGCACTGCGATTCTGTTGACTTCTGCGCTCTACGCACTTCTAGTATGCTCTGCTTGGCACTGGTGGGGGCAGAAATGGTGGTCTCGTGACGTTAGGCTACGTTTTGTGACGTTACGCTTGGCCTGGTTAAGAGAGAATAACATTGACGTTTGTCCTATACGCTGCTATTCTGTGGGTTTCTGCAAACAACTGTGCTCCAATATGTGGGACTTGCCTCTTCGGAGGCAGCAATGGTGGTCCCGGCACGTCGGGATGAGTTAGGTTACGTTTGGCTACGTTAGGCTTTGCAGGTTGGGATAGGACAGCTATGGCAATTTGTT
>NW_016933388.1:0-1017 GCF_001483705.2 Eufriesea mexicana
ATAGCTTTGTCTCCAGTGCTGTAGTCTACTATTAGGCGGATTCCTGCTCCCTACTCTGCTTTAGTAATTGCAGCTTGGCTCTGGGAAGGACAGCAATAGTAGTCTCGGCACGTTGTGTTGGGTTAGGTTACGTGCGGCTAGTTTGGATTAGGGCATATTCGGTAAGGGTAGCTTAAACTTTTGTGCTGTACACTGCTACTAGGTAGATTTCTGCGCTCTAGTGTGCTCTGGTACGTCCTGCTCCGTTTTGGGGAGGGCCGCAGCAGCAGTCTCGGCACGTTAGGTTGGGCTATGCTATGTTTGTTTATGTTGTGTTTGTTTGCTTTAGGTTCGGGTAACACTCACTTAACAGATATACACTGAGATTTTATGTATTTCTGCGTCTTACTCCCTACTAATGTGTTCTGCTTGGCTTTGGGGAAGCAGGCAATAGTGGTCGCGGCACCTTAAGTTGAGCTGGAACGCTTGGTTTCGTAAGGAGAGGATGCCTCTCACTTTAGTGCTATGTTCTGGTGTTAGCTGGATTTCTGCTCCCTACACAGCATTAATATTTCAGCTTGGCTTTGGGAAGGCCTGCAATAGTGCTCTGGGCACGTTATGTTGATTCAGGTTACGTCTGGTTAGTTTTGGTTATGCAATGTCTGGTCAGGATAGCTTTAACTTTTGTGCTGCACATTGGTATTCATTGCTTTTCTGCGCTCTACTGTGATCTAGTATGCCCATATTGTCTCTTTGGAGGACAGAAATAGTGGTCATGGCTTGTTAGTGTTAGCTAGGATACATTTGGGTATGTTACGATTCTCTAGGCCAGGAGAGGATACCTAGAACTTTAGTGTTACTGTCTGGTATTAGGTGGATTTCTGCGGCCTACAGTGTTCAAATATTTTCTGCTTCGCAATGTAAGCTTCGCTATGTCAAGGCCAGCAATATTGTTCGTGGCACGTTATGACGTGTTAGATTGGGTTAGGCTACGTTTGGTCATGTTACGTTTGGCTAGGTTAACACAGGGTACCTTCG
>NW_016933389.1:0-574 GCF_001483705.2 Eufriesea mexicana
CCCTCGCCAGAGCCAGGTAGAACATGTCAGAGCTCAGCAGACCGCAATAACAGAGCGCATTGCTGTGTACAGCACAAAAGTGGAAGACATCCTAACAAAACCTGTCCTAACATAACCTAGCCGAACGTTGTGCAAATCAACATAAAGCGCCGAGGCTAGTATTGCTGGACTTCCCAGAGCGAAGCAAGGTGTAGCAGTGCAAAGAAGTGCTTAGAGATGCACCGCACATCAGTGTGAAGCACGAAAATTAGAGTAATCATACTATAACCTAACCAAACGTAACATAAACAAACGAACATAACTAAACCTCAACGAACATAACTAAACCTCAGTAGTCGATTGGAGCATTTTAGAGGAGAGTATAGCACAGAAATCCATAGAATCGAGGTGTATAGCGCAAAAGTGATGGCTATCCAACCCTAATTCAAGCCAACATAACCAAGCAACACGAGGCCTAACGCATCATAACGTGCCGCAAACATTATTTGTCGGCTCCCAGGTCCTAGCCGAGGATTGTAGTGTAACCAAACGTAGTGTAACTCGACATATCGCGACGAGACCAGTATTGCAGGTC
>NW_016933390.1:0-3632 GCF_001483705.2 Eufriesea mexicana
ACTCTACATGAGATGACGAGAACACTATTGCTGGCCTTCCCAGAGCCTAGTTGGAAATAATAGAGCAATTTAAGGCGCAGGAATCCACCTAGTAGCAGACGATAGCACTAAAGTCAAAGTTATCCTCGCGTAATCTAAGCTAACGTAACATAACCAAACGTAAGCTATCTCCACCTAACCTGCCACAGCCACCGTTACTGGCCTCCTCAAAGCCAAGCAGAACACACTATCGAAGAGAAACACGCCGAAAGCCATAGAATCGCAGTGAATATCGTAAAAGTAAGAGCTGCACAAACCTAACCCAGGACAACAGGACATAACCAAACATAGCCCAACTTAACCTAACATGCCGCAAACGCTATAGCTGCCCTCCCCAGAGCCAAGCTAGACATACTAGAGCAAAGAAGATCTCAGAAATCCGCTGAAAAGCGCAGTACAGCTCAAAAGTTGATGCTACCCTAGCCGAACTTAGCTAAGCCCAACATATCCGAGCGTAACCTGACCCAACATAACACGTCCAGACAACTGTTGCTGGACTACACAGAGCGAAGCAGAAAATATCAAAGCAATGCAGGTCGCAGGAATCCGCCTAATAGCAGACTACTGCAATAAGGTCGATGCTATCCCCTTCTAACCTAGACAAACGTGACATAACCGAACGTAACATAACTCAACCTAACTCAACCTGTTCCGCGACAATCGTTGCTAGCCTCCCCAGAGGCAAGCAGACTACGTTAGTGAACGGTAGAACGCATAATTCCATAGAATGGCAATGTATAACAGAAACGTCAAAGCGACCCAAGCCTTACACAAACCGAGAGAACATAGCCAAACATAGAACAACTCAGCCTAACGTGCCGAGGCCGCTATTGCTGCCCTACCGAGAGCCAAGCATGTCATGCTAGAGCACTGTAGAGCGCAGAAATATATCGAATAGCAGTGTGCAGCATAAAAGCTAAAGCTATCCTCTCCAAGCATAGCGTAAACCAACCTAACCGGACGTAATCTGTCTCAACGCAACGAGCCGATGACACTATTTCTGTCCTTCCAAGGGCCAAGCTGAAAATATTACAACGCTGCAGAACTCAGAAGTCCTCCCATTAGCAGAATATATAATTAAGGTCAAAGCTGCCCTCTCCAAACCTAAACAGTTGTAACATAACCAAGCGTAACCAACCTCAACCTAACGGGCCACGACCACTACTACTGGCCTCCACAGAGTCGAGCAGAGCAGATTAGTGGAGTGTAGGACGCAGGTATACATAGAACTGCAGTGTCACCAGATACGTCAGTCCTACCCAAACCTAACCCAAATCAACAGGTCATAGCCAAGCATAGCATAACTCAAACCAATGTGCCGAGGCCGCCGTTACTGCCAACTCCAGAGCGAAGCAGAGCATACTAGAACATTGTAGAGTGCAGAAATCCACCGAATTGCAGCGCGTAGCGCAAAAGTAAGAGCTATTCTATCCTAACTTAGCCTAACCGAGCCTAACCGAGCACAACCTGACTTAACCTAACGTGCCCCGGCCACTATTTCAGGCCTCGACAGAGAAAAGCAGAACATATTGGGGTACAGTAGTGCGGTGAAATCCATCGAATAGCAGTGTGTAGCACAAAGGTCAAAGGTGCCCTATCCAAACCTAACATAACCTATCCTAGCGAAACGTCATCTAACTCACCTAACGTACCGGAACCACTATCGCTGGGCTTCACAGATCCAAGCAGAACATATTAGGGCACAGCAGAGCGTAGGAATCAACTGTATAACAGTGCACAGCACGAAAGTCGAAGCTACCCTATCCTAACCTAACCAAGCGTAACTTAACCGTACGCAGCCTCACTGAGCCTAACTTGCCGAGACCACAATTGCTGTCTTCCCCAGGGCCAAGCAGAGCATATTAGAGCACAGTAGAGCGCAGAAATCAGCGGTATGCGGCGTATGCCGCGAAAGTCACAGCTATCCTTACCTAACCAGGCCAAACGTAACGTAACCGAACGTAATATAACGCAGCCTAATGTTCCGAGATCACTACTTCTGCCCTCACCAGAGCCAAGAAGGACACATTAGAGGGGAGTAGAGTGCGGAAACCAATAGAGTCGCAGTGCATACCACAATAGTGGTACCTACCCTATCCTAGCGTAGCCATACGTAGCATAGCCGAACGCAGCTTAACTCAATCCAACGCGCCGAGACCACAATTGCTTGCATCCCCAGAGCACAGCAGAATGTACTGGACCACAGTAGGGAGCCGAAAGCCTCCAATTTTCTGTGTATACCACAATTGTCAGAAACATCGTAACATAACCATCCCTAGCCCAACCTAATCAAACGAAGACTGACTATACCTAACGTGCCGCGACTGCTATTACTGGCATTCCCTGAGTCAAGCAGAGCATAGTGGAACACAGCAGAGCGAGGACATCCACCGAGTAACGGTGTACACCACGAAAACCAAATGTATACAAACATAAACCCAAGCAAGCGGAACGTAGCAAAACGTAGCTTAAGTCAACCCAACGTGCCGGCATCACATTTGCTGGCGTCCCCGGAGACAAGCAGAGTGTGATAGCGCACAATAGGGCGTGGTAGCCTATAGAATTGCAATGCGTTGCACAGAAGTTGCAGCTATCCCAGCCTAGCCCAACATAACCTAACAAAGCCAAACGTAATCTATCTGAAACTTACGTGCCGGCACCACTGTTGCTGGCCTCCCCGGGGCGATGTCAACATATTAGAGGAGAGTAGGGCGGATAGATCCATAAAATCGCACTGTATACTTGAAAAATCAAAGACACCGGATCATCACTCATGGCAGCACAAACTAACCGAACGTAACCGAATTAAACCTAATATGCCGCGGCCACTATTTCTGGCCTCCATAAAACAAAGCAGAGCATATTAGAGGTCAGTAGAGCGCAGAAATCCACCGAAGAGCAGTATGTGGCACAGAAGTCAAAAGTAACTTTTCCTAACCTAACCAATCGTAACAATATCAAACATAACCAAACTCAAACTAACGTGCGCCCAACACTATTGCAGGCCTGCCCAGGGCCAAGCATAATATAGAGCAAAATAGAGCGCAGAAAGCCTCAAAATAGCAATGTTTAGCACAAAAGTCAGAAATGTTCTGACCGAACCTCACCTACCCTAACATAGCAAAACGTAGTCTATCTAAACCTAACGAGACAAGTCCACCACTGCTGACTTCCGCATCGCAAAATGGAACATGTTAGAGGGGCGTAGAGTGCAGAAGTCCATAGAAGGGCAATGTATAGCAGAAAGATCAAGGCTCTCCTAACCTGACCCTGACCAACCTACCCTACCCAAGCGTAATATATCTCAACCTGACGTGCCAAGACCACGATTGCTGCCCTCCACAGAGACAAGCAAAGCATACTAGAGCACCGTAGAGCGCACAAATCAAACGAATTGCACAAAAGTGAAAACTGCCATAACCAAACTTAGCCTACCCTAACCTAACCGAAAGTAACATAACTCAATATAACGTGCAGAGACCACAATTTCTATCCTTCCCAGTGACAGGCTGACAATACTAGAGCACTGCAGTGCGCTGAAATCCCCCGAATAGCGATGTATAGCGCAAAAGCTGAAGCCATCCCTTCGTAAT